>NC_088240.1:68137434-68354934 GCF_036934945.1 Oncorhynchus masou masou
CTAACTGACTGTCTATATTGGTTCCTAACTTCCCTGAAAAGTTGCATATCGCTGGGGCTATTCGATACTAATGCAGAACGCCACAGGATGTTTTTGTGTTGGTCAAGGGCAGTCAAGTCTGGAGTGAACCAAGGGCTATATCTGTTCTTAGTTCTACATTTTTTGAATGGGGCATGCTTATTTAAGATGGTGAGGAAAGCACTTTTAAAGAATAACCAGGCATCCTCTACTGACGGGATACCCGTGCCAGGTCGATTATAAAGGCCTGCTCTCTGAAGTGTTTTAGGGAGCGTTTGACAGTGGTGAGGGTTGGTCGTTTGACTGCGGACCCATTACGGACGCAGGCAATGAGGCAGTGATCGCTGATATCCTGGTTGAAAACAGCAGAGGTGTATTTAGAGGGCAGGTTGGTCAGGATGATATCTATGAGGGTGCCCTTGTTTACGGATTTAGGGTTGTACCTGGTAGGTTCGTTGATAGTTTGTGTGAGATTGAGGGCATCTAGCTTAGCTTGTTTATATGATAACTCTGTGTTATTCTCATCGTTCTGAATGTGCAGTTTTGCGTTTCTACAAAGACTTTCTACAAAGAAAGGTTTGTATTAGGATCAAATGTTAATGTACCAAACATCTTTCAGAGTGATTATTCACGAGGCAGTGATTCTATTATTGATATTATTTTTGAATGAATAACTTAATGTTGTCTAATGGCACATGGTACAACAAGTGCTTCATGTGCTTTGCATTGTCCACGATGTTAACTAATGTCTTTGTTTTGACTTTTTTGTAACAAATACATGAATTGAATAAAAACCAACTTAAATACAATAATGTAGCCATAGTTACAGAAAAATAAGCTGTTTTGAGCATGCAGAGCAGGACACGTGTGAGTGAGCTGACTGGGACACCTGTCTTTTGGCACATCTGTCCCATGTGCCCGTCCATGCCTACCGAACCAACATGTCGGCACTTTTATTATGTGTTTTTGTCTCTATCATGTTCTTCCGTCAGTACATTACAGTACTTCTCTTCTTGGTTAAGTGGTGCTACTTAACACTCTTTGTGGTTGTCATGGTGACTCCGTTGATTGGAGTTATGGTGCTGGCAACACAAGAGGTCATGTTCACCGTGTAGGGAACTCTAGCAAAACGTTGCAAAATGAAAACAAACTGTTCTCAATATTGGACAGACAGTACCTCTTCATTTTGGACTGTGTGTTTGTGGGAATTATGGCATGGGTACATTTTATACTTGATGTACAAGTAACTGCCAAATTAAACGGAAACGCCAACATAAAATGCCTTAAAAGGGCGTTGGGCCACCACAAGCCAGAACAGATTCAATGCACCTTGACATTGATTCTACAAGTTCTACTCATGTGGTGTTTTGTTTATGGTGGTGGAAAACACTGTCTTAGGAGCCGCTCCAGAATATTCCATAAGTATTAAATTGGGTTGAGATCTGGTCACTGAGATGACCATCAAAATCAAATAATGCGTAAAATACAGCAGGTATTTCACCTAACAGTGAAGTGCTTACTTACAAGCCCTTAAACAACAATTAAGAAAAAATAAAGTATTTTCTAAATAAACTGAAATAAACAATAAATAAATAAAAATATATATAAAAAAATATATATATATAAAAAAATAATAATAATAAATATAGAGTAGCTGGAGAAGGAAACTGAGATTTTGCGGAAAAATATCAGGGTGCCTTGTGACGATCAGGTGACGAGTAGCTAATCTGCCTTTGCCTTCCATCCTGCTAGCTAACGTTAAGTCACTGGAAAATAATTTGGACGAACTGACAGCATCCTACCAACGGGACATTAAAAACTGTAATATCTTATGTTTCACCGAGTCGTGGCTGGACAACGACATTAAGAACATACAGCTGGCGGTTTATACACTCTATCGGCAGGATAGAACAGCAGCCTGGTAAAACACGGGGCAGGGGCCTATGCATATATGTAAACAACAGCTGGTGCATGATATCTAAGGAAGTCTTGAAGTTTTGCAGTATCTCAAGTATCTCATGATAAACTGTAGACCACACTATGTACCTAGAGTGTTTTCATCTGTATTTTTCGTAGCTGTGTACATACTACCACAGACCGATGTGGGCACTAAAACGGCACTCAATGAGCTGTATTCCGCCATAAGCAAACAGGAAAACGCTCATCCAGAGGCGGCGCTCCTAGTGGCCGGGGACTTTAATGCAGGAAAACTTAAATCAGTTTTACCTAATTTCTATCAGCATGTTAAATGTAAAATCAAATCAAATCAAATCAAATTTTTAATTGTCACATACACATGTTTAGCAGATGTTAATGCGAGTGTAGCGAAATGCTTGTGCTTCCAGTTCCGACAATGCAGTAATAACCGACAAGTAATCTAACTAACAATTCCAAAACTAATTTCTTATACACAGTGTAAGGGGATAAAGAATATGTACATAAAGATATGAATGAGTGATGGTGCAGAGCAGCGTAGGCAAGATACAGTAGATGGTATCGAGTACAGTATATACATATGAGATGAGTATGTAAACAAAGTGGCATAGTTAAAGTGGCTAGTGATACATGTATTACATAAGGATGCAGTAGATGATAGAGTACAGTATATACGTATACATATGAGATGAATAATGTAGGGTATGTAAACATTATATTGGGTAGCATTGTTTAAAGTGGCTAGTGATATATTTTACATCCTTTCCCATCAATTCCCATTATTGAAGTGGCTGGAGTTGAGTCAGTGTGTTGGCAGCAGCCACTCAATGTTAGTGGTTGCTGTTTAACAGTCTGATGGCCTTGAGATAGAAGCTGTTTTTCAGTCTCTCGGTCCCAGCTTTGATGCACCTGTACTGACCTCGCCTTCTGGATGATAGCGGGGTGAACAGGCAGTGGCTCGGGTGGGTGTTGTCCTTGATGATCTTTGTGGCCTTCCTGTAACATCGGGTGGTGTAGGTGTCCTGGAGGGCAGGAAGTTTGCCCCCGGTGATACGTTGTGCAGACCTCACTACCCTCTGGAGAGCCTTACGGTTGTGGGCGGAGCAGTTGCCGTACCAGGCGGTGATACAGCCCGCCAGGATGCTCTCGATTGTGCATCTGTAGAAGTTTGTGAGTGCTTTTGGTGACAAGCCAAATTTTTTCAGCCTCCTGAGGTTGAAGAGGCGCTGCTGCGCGTTCTTCACGATGCTGTCTGTGTGAGTGGACCAATTCAGTTTGTCTGTGATGTGTATGCCGAGGAACTTAAAACTTACTACCCTCTCCACTACTGTTCCATCGATGTGGATAGGGGGTGTTCCCTCTGCTGTTTCCTGAAGTCCACAATCATCTCCTTAGTTTTGTTGACGTTGAGTGTGAGGTTATTGTCCTGACACCACACTCCGAGGGCCCTCACCTCCTCCCTGTAGGCCGCCTCGAGGGAATGTGCTTCTACACCTGCATTGCTTGCTGTTTGGGGTTTTAGGCTGGGTTTCTGTACAGCACTTTGAGATATCAGCTGATGTACGAAGGGCTATATCAATACATTTGATTTGATTTGATTTGAATGTGTGTACAGTGACTGTACGCACATACCCAAACCAGAAGCCGTGGATTACAGGCAACATTCGCACTGAGCTAAAGGGTAGAACTGCTACTTTCAAGGAACGGGGCTCTAACCCGGAAGCTTATAAGAAATCCCGCTATGCCCTCCAATGAACCACCAAACAGGCAAAGCGTAAATACAGGACAACGGTCGATTCGTACTACACCGGCTCCGATGCCCGTCGGATGTGGCAGGGCTTGCAAACTATTACAGACTACTAAGGGAAGCACAGACGAGAGCTGCCCAGCGACACGAGCCTACCAGATCAGCTAAATAACTTCTACGCTCGCTTCGAGGCAAGTAACACTAAAACATGCATGAGAGCATCAGCTGTTTCGGACGACTGTGTGATCACGCTCTCCGCAGCCAATGTGAGAAAGACCTTTAAACAAGTCAACATTCACAAGGCCGCAGGGCCAGACGGATTACCAGGACGTGCACTCCGAGCATGTGCTGACCAACTGGCGAGTGTCTTCACTGACATTTTCACCCTCTCCCTCTCTGAGTATGTAATATCAACATGTTTCAAGCAGACCACCATAGTCCCTGTGCCCAAGAACACTAAGTTAACCTGTCTAAATGACTACAGACCCGTAGCACTCACATCCGTAGCCATGAAATGCTTTGAAAGACTGGTCTTGGCTCACATCAACACCATTATCCCAGAAACCCTAGACCCACTCCAATTTGCATACCACACCAACAGATCCACAGATGATGCAATCTCTATTGCACTCCACACTGCCCTTTCACACCTGGACAAAAGGAACTATGCTATTCATTGACTACATCTCAGCGTTCAACACCATAGTGCCCTCAAAACTCATCAATAAGCTAAGGACCCTGGGACTAAACACCTCCCTCTGCAACTGGATCCTGGACTTCCTGACAGGCCCCCCTGAAGTGGTAAGAGTAGGTAACAACACATCCACCGCACTGATCCTCAACATAGGGGCCCCTCAGGCGTACATTCTCAGTCCCCTCCTGTACTCCCGGTTCACTCATGACTGCACGGCCATGCACGACTCCAACACCATCATTAAATTTGCTGATGACCAACAATGGTGAGACAGCCTATAGGGAGGAGGTCAGAGACCTGACCATGTGGTGCAAGGACAACAACCTCTCCCTCAATGTGACAAAGACAAAGGAGATTATTGTGGACTACAGGAAAAGGAGGACCGAGCACGCCCCTTTTCTCATCGACGGGGCTGTAGTGGAGAAGGTTTAGAGCTTCAACTTCCTTGGTGTCCACATCACCACCAAACTGACCATGACAGTTCGTTGGTGATGTGGACAACCTGCTCCGCTACAGCCCTACCGATGAGAATGGGAGTTTCCTCAGCCCTCCTTTTCCTGTAGTCCACGATCATCTCCTTTGTCTTGATCACGTTGAGGGAGAAGTTATTATCCTGGCACCACACTGTCAGGTCTCCTCCCTATAGGCTGTCTCATCGTTGTCGGTGACCAGGCTGACAGAGATAAAAGGTCCGAATACCTTCTATTGATAATACATTTGCAAAATGACTAAAAACCTGTTTTCAATTTGTCATTATGGGGTATTGTGTGTAGATTGCAGAATTCTTATATTTATTTAATCAATATTAGAATAAGGCTGTAACGTCCAGAGGTCTGAATACTTTCCGAAGGCACTGTATGTATCCCTTATTTACTCAAGTGTTGACATGATTCTGGCAGTTACCTGTATGTGTTATTGTTAACTAGAAGCTGCTGTGGAGAAAGGTGTCTGCTAAATGCTATTACAATAATGACTGGTAAGGTTTTCCCCAGTTGCCTCACTCGCTCCCTAAGCTGTGTGGTCTGTGTTGCCATTCGTTAATAGGTCACCTCGTTACAACATTCAGGTTCCCCAGAAAGACCTAGGGTTCATCCCAAATAGCAACCTATTACCTTTATAGTGCACTGCTTTTCACCAGGGCCCATAGCTCTGGTCAAAACTACTGCACTACATAGGGAATAGGGTGCCATTGAATTATAGAAAAGGGATGATCCAACCATGAAGCAGTTTTTCGATTGGCAAATCAGCTTATGTAACATAACACTGTTGTTTTTTGGTCAACGTCTCATCCAGCCCGTTAGTCTGTCAGCTTGGAACGTGACTCACCCCATGCCCTTTCCCCTAGCATATGGCTCCCGTGTCACCAAGTCAGCTCTTCCCTCGACCACAGACTGACAGACTGACTGCCCACAGACAGACATTCAACACAGCTGTGCTAAAACATATCACTCACTCACCTCGGTTTTAACCACAGCTAAAGATGTTCTGTTTCTGTCCTCCCACTCTGTTCCAATGTGTAATACTACTGTTTTTCAATGAGGAAGAGCTATGAGCAGTCTGTCAAAATGTATTATTGGATGTCTATATCCTCTTAGTCACCAACAGTTGGGTTTTTGAATGTCCTATTCCTGTTGGGAAATGTTCTTGTTAACTAGTATTTAACTAGTATTTTGTTTGATGATGACATATCCATGATATTGCCTTCACAGGCCACGTTTGTTTTCATTGGTATGAGGTATGATACTCTGTATCATAACACTACTGATGCATATGTATACTGTATGAGGGAGTGGAATGTGAAACGTGATTGCAAGTTGAAATGTAGATGATTATCTTGACTCTGAATGACTCTGAGCGCCATCCCTCGGCTGTCATAACATCTCTCATTCTCTCGCTCTCTCAATCTCTCAATTTCTCTCTCCCTCTCTGTCTGTCAGTGTATTCACACCACTGAGTACAGGTAGTCACTGTGCTGCTGCTGTCTTTACACAGCTCAGTGTCCTACTTCACCTTACCTTGTGTGTCCACCTCCGCACACGTCACACTTTCCTCACAAACTGATGAAAGTGTGAACAACATAGTGTAAGCTCTGTGTGTGTGCGAAGCGTGCGTGCCTGCGTGTGACCTTGCCTGAGACCTGAAGAATTGCATTGGTTCCTGGAAACAATGTGTAGGGCTAATGTGTGTTAATGACTAGGGCTCAATGTCAGTGTTAATGTAGCTTTGACAAGTATCCAAACCAGAACTCTCTTTTACACTCTCTTCTTCCCAGAAATCTGCCTCTTTTGGTTTCCTTTGCGTCAGTGGACTTTCCATCCTGTAGTTCCTCTGACTGTTACTGTAAAGTTTGCCTGACTAACTGACTGACCTCTGTGAAATGGAATGAGCTGTTGGATCAAACTACATACCGTGGCTTCCTCCCTACTCTATATGTATGTCATGTGATCTAATCTGATGTGATTTGAAACGATACAAAACAATACAATATGATATTATACAATATGACATGATATCATTATGATTAGTCTTCAAATCCGTTCTCCTTTGTGAAGCTAAATGTGGTTTCCGTTTGTGGTCACCAGGATGACCTGAATCAGTCCTGGAGTGTTGGTGTGGCAGATGGCAGGTAGCTCTCAGAGCCAGGAGCTGGAGGAAAGCTGTGCTTCCCCACTGCCAGGGCTGCTGTGTGTGTTTGTGTGTGTATGTATGACTGTATTGTATCAGTTGCCATTATAGCCCTAGCTTTTGTTGTGGTGGTCTGTATGACGGTGGTGGACGGAGCATTAGAGAGAGAGGAAACAGAGGGGGCAGGAAGGACAGGACAGCTCCATTAGGCTGTGTTTACACTCTGCAGACTGACTGGTTCTGTTTCTCTGTCTAACGCTTGGCCTCACCCTGCGCCATCAATCACACACGTTTTCTTCCCCAAAGACCAACCAGTCTTTGATGTCTTTATGTTGCTGCTCACCACCCGCGTCACTTCTGGGTTATTTTGCCCCGGACTTGCTGTTATCATCTGATGAGTAGCATTCTTGGAATTCCCGTCGTGTGAGGTGTTATTATTTTCCCGACTATCTGTCGTCTTTTTGCTGTTTTGATCGTAATAAAACACATGTCTGAGAAGCAATGACTAATACATCTGAAAAACAATTGTACACGTTGTTGGGAAAGAGTCAAAGATGCTGAGACCGTCATTGCTGTACAGTCTTATAAGGTAGAAGGTCTATGGACTTGGTCTATGGACCACGGTCAGAATGCATATTGAAAGTGTTTCAGGTGTGCTTGATTTGAAGTGTGCAATATATCATTGGTTCCATTGTACCAAGGAAACTAAATCAAACAAAGACCAAGTATTTGAAAGTATTTCACATATTTTCTGTATTTGACCCAAGTCTGTGGGCATCTACTTTAGGCCCATAGACCTCTACTGTAGACCTCTACTGTAGACCTCTACTGTAGACTAATTGATCAGTGGGGCTTTAATGCTCCTTAGGAAGTGTTGGACAGAGAACTGAATAAAGAAATGAAGATAATATAGAGCACAGTTCGTTTATTTTTCTTTTGACCTTCTATGCTTTATTCTAATGCCAGACTTTTATCTTGCTGCATTAATTAATATGAATTAATTCAATACAGAGGGACCTTTTCTTACCCATGTGCAGTATATTTCACAATTAATGAGATTTCAGCCCCTGGCTTTCATTAATTTACTTTTAGTCATCTGAAAGGAGTGTGAAGTGTGCTCTATTTGTGGACACCAGATCTACACAGACAGACATGTGGGAAATAAACCAGCTGGCCCTGTAATCAACCTCATTTTCTTCAGACGAGTCTGTGCATTGTATTCAACACCTTGGCCATTGGTCTTTACATCATCTCTTGGGACTGATCCTTGGTTGGATGGAAGGTGGAGGGTTGGCTACACCGAAGGTGAAAAAGCTGTGGCACACGGCACTTGCACAACGTGTTGTTTTCGTTGAATGCCAATCACAGTCACCTGGTCAGTGAGACACGTACCATTCCACTTCCCAGAACATCTGGACCATTCCTCTGAATCTTTCACACTCTTGTTTTACAGTAGCTCTGGGTTGTTATGGCAATGTTGCATGTACGTTGCTAGGTAAAGACATATCAAAGCTGTGTATCTTTGCAGGGAAGAATACATTTCCTCTGATGCTTTCAATGACATGTGCTGTAGTAATCTACCTCTCTGCAAGTCCTTTACTCTTTGAAACATATAGAATGTTGTTGGCTATTCTTAGTTCTATAGAACTAATGGAACAGGGGTCAGGGGTCAGCCAAACATTCAGTAGAGTACTAGAGCTCTGAGACCAACAGAACACATCACCCTTTGCCATGTCAAGTGACAAGGCTATTTAACAAACTGCACTTATCACTATCTTCTGTCTTCTTCCTGTAGTGATGAGTGTGTCACACTCTATAATGAATAGTCCAGAAATATAAAGATGCACGTACTTTTGGCTTGTTAGTGTGACCTCAGTCATTATAATGATCCAATAATTATTGGTGCCACTCCCAAACATTAATCCTCTGCCGGATCACCTACCTCAAAGTTAACGGTGTGTCTGATGATTGTGATACATAGGAGGAGGTGTTAGCAGGATCCTCATTAATACACAATGAGTTGTACTCTGACTTTAGTGCACGTAAAAAGGTAAATGTCTCCCATTAAGAACAATTCAGGATTTACACGAAAGTCAAAAGAGTTTAGTACACATATTTAACTCTCAGTCTGGTCGATTCATTATCATATTCCAAACTGCTACAGTCAGATGACGCATTAAAATGACCCAATTGGTTCAGGTGGTGTTCTTCTCTTCTGTCTAATTTCCTTTACTTTACATTCATCTGACCTAGATGAGAACATGTAATTCAATGTACAAAAGGGGAAATTGGGCGATTTTATTTCGTGGAAATAGGTTGCAGTGTTTCTATTCGTGAGGACTTTTATTCCCAGTGAGGGACTGTAGCCCAGAGGTATGCTATATTTAAAGGAGAGCAGCTCAGTGCTTGTTCAGTAATTGACCAGTACTGTGTCTATTCTGCCAGTTTCTCTGAGAAAAAGCACAGCACTTGATTTTCTGACAAGATAGTTAAAACAGCACAATTTAGCTGTCTGTTGTTTCAGTGCTAAACTGCCTCTACAGGCACTTTGGCTCTCTCTTCACCAAGCCTGATGTCCTAGATTAGTATAGGGGGCATCTCTCCCACATGCCATTACAATCTAATTTTACCGTGCTCAGAAACTTTGTAAAGGATCTTAGGAACCACCTGTGAGATCTGGATGGAAGTGGTTCTGGATGGATGGTCCAAGTTGGTCCAAACATGTCCAAGCACACACACTCCCAGTACTGAAGTGGAAGCGAGCTGTTTAGAGGATGTCTGTTGCCTCAGGTTGAAGAGAGAGATGCCAGAGATGGCCATAATGAACTCTGCAGTGTTTATGGCAACTAATTCATACAGTCCATGTTGTAGTGTTGGTGGTTGAAATGATGTTGAAGGAAGTGATGTCTCAAAGACAAGAATTCGGTTGACAGCAATTTTGTGAGATTCTCTCACAAATGACAATTTTTTAACAGGTGGTCAATTTGAACTAGCTCAAGTGAATTCTCCTAA
Organism: Oncorhynchus masou masou; assembly: GCF_036934945.1. NCBI lineage: Eukaryota > Metazoa > Chordata > Actinopteri > Salmoniformes > Salmonidae > Oncorhynchus > Oncorhynchus masou. Next base: position 68,147,466 of record NC_088240.1, read on the forward strand.
TGGCAATAATTTCAGAGCCACTGTACTGATGATTCATGGGTATGTAAACAGAGAGTGGGATAGCTGGCTACATGGGGTTTGCTGCAATCTTTGGTGGAAAAACACTGAAGAAGAGAACTGCGCTGCTGGGGAGTGGGGGTGGGGGTGGGAGGGGGATGGAGATCTATCACGTGAACTGTGAGTGGAATAGCTGTTCAGGGTTGTTTATGCCCCTAATGGCTGGCTGTCACAGGGACCTCTGTGTCTTTGCGTGTGTGTGTGTGTTTGTGTATCCGTGCATGTGTGCGAGAGAGAGAGGAGCTAGTGAGGTTCAGTGAGTCGTATCTCTGGGTAGAGCTCCTTTGCCTGGAGAGGCAGCCGAGGTGCGCCTGAGCAGTGAGCCCTCTGATTGGCTGAGGAGGATGCAGTTTGCCACCCCCCTCCTTCTCCCAATTGTGTTAGAAGAGGAGAGGGGGGAGAGGAGCTGAGTAGCAGGCACATAGCACAGAGCACTAACACGGAGCAGAGAAGCAAGCAAGCTCTTTCTCAACCCAGTCTCACACTACGCAGCACAGGGAGACAACACAAAGAGCTGCATCAGAGAGTCATTCTGCTACTACAGCACCATAGTCTTCTCTTGGGCTTTAGCGTTCAACCAGTTCTTCAGTTATCCTCTCGGTGCACGGTAGAGCTGTCTGGAGACCTGTAACCTCCACTAGAAGGCCACTTGACTCAGGTGATCAGTGGGTGTTCAGTGACCATGGGTAGGCAGGGGCATGATGCCACTGCAGCGGCTGGCGCCCCGGGGTCCGGGATGCGCATGCAGCGTTCCCAGAGCAAGATGAGCTTGTCTGCGTCGTTCGAGGCGCTGGCCAACTACTTCCCCTGCATGAACTCCTTCGACGAGGATGACGGAGGTAAGGCGAGATGGCTCTAAACCTGGGACACTGAGGCAGACACACACAGCTGCTGGAGGGAGAGAGGCAGGAGCTGAGGGATGGGAGAAGGAGCAAAGGGATGGGATGGGGGGATGGAGAGGGGCAGCGGGAAGAGAGGGAGCAGACGAATGGCTGGAGGGGTGGAGAGAGATGGAGAGGGAGCGGGGGATAGAGGAGAGGGAGGGATGGACTGATGGTTGACTGATGACCTGACGGGGGAGAGGGAGCACGGGGAGGGTGGAGGCTGTTGTAGTATTAGCTGTGGTACAGTACTGTGTTGCTGGTGGATGGGCATGCTCAGTGTGTTTTTGAAGAGGCTTCTCGTACTTGAGTAGCTACTTCCCTGTTCGTGTCATTGGCTACTGCTTTAGATCTGATGTTCTATTCTGAAACACTGTCTGGCTCCCTCATCGACATCACTTACCAATGGCAAGCATGCTTGTCTTGTCCCGATTGGAATGAATCACTATTTGTTTTGGTGTGGGCGGTAGTATAGATTTAGATATTGTGTTGACCTCGTCTCTAGTGTCTAGTGTGTGTGTTTATAGCTGTTTTATTTCTGAGTGGGTGTTGAGAATATGTTTGATAATTCATATAGGATGTTTTCCCAAGGTTAGGGGGATTGTATTAGCTGTGCTTGTATTAGCTGGGTTAGGGGGATTGTATTAGCTGTGCTTGTATTAGCTGGGTTAGGGGGATTGTATTAGCTGTGCTTGTATTAGCTGGGTTAGGGGGATTGTATTAGCTGTGCTTGTATTAGCTGGGTTAGGGGGATTGTATTAGCTGTGCTTGTATTAGCTGGGTTAGGGGGATTGTATTAACTGTGCTTGTATTAGCTGGGTTAGGGGAATTGTATTAGCTGTGCTTGTATTAGCTGGGTTAGGGGGATTGTATTAGCTGTGCTTGTATTAGCTGGGTTAGGGGGATTGTATTAGCTGTGCTTGTATTAGCTGGGTTAGGGGGATTGTATTAGCTGTGCTTGTATTAGCTGGGTTAGGGGAATTGTATTAGCTGTGCTTGTATTAGCTGGGTTAGGGGGATTGTATTAGCTGTGCTTGTATTAGCTGGGTTAGGGGGATTGTATTAGCTGTGCTTGTATTAGCTGGGTTAGGGGGATTGTATTAGCTGTGCTTGTATTAGCTGGGTTAGGGGGATTGTATTAGCTGTGCTTGTATTAGCTGGGTTAGGGGGATTGTATAATCCTCCTCCTATAAATAGACTTTAATAGACTATTCTGAAATAGACATGATCCACTGGAATGTTGAGATAATACAATAGAAATGTCTCCAGCCCCCTTCATCTCAATCCTCTTTCTGGGTAGACACTGACTTTAATGCTTCCATACCTGGAGTTAAAGGTACTAGAGTAGTCGACCCAATGCTCTTTCTGGGTAGACACTGACTTTAATGCTTCCATACCTGGAGTTAAAGGTACTAGAGTAGTCGACCCAATCCTCTTTCTGGGTAGACACTGACTTTAATGCTTCCATACCTGGAGTTAAAGGTACTAGAGTAGTCGACCCAATCCTCTTTCTGGGTAGACACTGACTTTAATGCTTCCATACCTGGAGTTAAAGGTACTAGAGTAGTCGACCCAATCCTCTTTCTGGGTAGACACTGACTTTAATGCTTCCATACCTGGAGTTAAAGGTACTAGAGTAGTCGACCCAAAATGTGCGTCCAATCAGGTTGCTGTTCATAAACATTTCTCCCAGATGACACAAACTGTACTGATGATGTTTGTAAACAGTCATTTGATTGGATGGAAGTGACACTGCAGGTGAGTCTTTGATGTGTAGTTTATGTTACGTGAAGACAGTATCTTGGAGTATCTTAGGACTCAGAGAATAGCTCCTCAAATGAAGGTTTTGTTCTAGCATCTAGATGGGCTCTGGGAAAATGACGTATGATTTTCCCAGAGCCCGTATATCTCTACCACTCCAAAGTGACGCATTTTCATTGAGCAGTGTTTCACGGCTGGGGCTGGATGCACTGCAGCATTTTCTAAATGCTTTTCATTTTTTTTCTCTTTCACAGATCCTTATCTCTTTCCAGAACACATATTTTTCTATATTCTTTTCCCTTTTAGTGGGATATGGAGTTTAATGATGTGGACTTTCAATGGTAGTAGCTTAATTTGACTGAATATAGCTGTCTGGGTGAGCTTTAAAAAATCCACTCCGTAATCTTTTTAATACTCTACCTTAATAATAAACCATGACAACGGCACAGCCTCTGTGTGTGTGTGTGTGTGTGTGTGTGTGTGTGTGTGTGTGTGTGTGTGTGTGTGTGTGTGTGTGTATGTGTGTGTGTGTGTATGAGTGTGTGTGGCCTGGCTCATGGCACCTACAGTCTCATCATAATCACACACCTTTATTCAGCATTACTCCAATAAGGTATAAAATGCATCATTAAAAACAGTTGACCAGCCATTAAAAAGCTATTTCATAGATTAGCTTCTCCTCCTTTATTAGTATTGCCATCCATAATGACCTCAGATACAACCATGAATGAATGTTCATTGATTCATTCAGCTGATCATTCAGCACATCGCTCATTGATTGTGTTTAGGTGGTTGCTGCATGGCGGGAGCCTGACTGTCACACTGACAGCTCTTTAGATGCCTTTAGACGTCACTGGCAGCGTATCTGAATCCAGTTTGCTTTGTCAGTGCTGATGAGAGGATGAGGAGGCGGATGCCATTGAATAGCTGAGATGCCAGGGTTCTGGCCTCAGCAGTGAGGGCCTGCCTGAGTAATAAAGGCGTATCTTCCTCTGATTCTAAGAGTATGTACTTCCTGTGGATGGGAGACAGGCGGGCAGGCAGGCAGACAGGAAGTGAGAGAAGCTGGTGGAAGGGACAGTAACCAGAGTATAATTAAGGCGTTTTAAAATCACACACACACGTTTTAAGTTACAGAGATGGAAATTGCATTAAGGACAATATGAATATCTGCCAGATTACTTGCAGTTGATTTGAACACAGAGTATGAGGAATTGTTGAGTGCTCTTCAAACTGTAAGAGGCCTGGGTTATAGAGGACTTTATTACCCCTCTGTGTGATGCCCTCAGAAAGGTTGTTTCTGTGATAAAGCAGAACCACTCCTACGTATGTAAACACTGAGTGAGGAACATTCACTCTCTATGTTGACGTGCATTCCCGGACAGTGTGTCCAGTGGTCATGTCTGACACATGAATTAGCTCTCTTTAAATTCGTTATCTTTACCCTGGTTATTCTCAGAGTTAATAACACTGCTAGAACTCAATACCTCTGCTTCCTGCATTCCTTACTGAGAGACAAGACAGACCCATTAGTTCACCTTTTACCATTTGACACTTTTAATTAGTCCGGTGTACCCCGTATGCATTTTTGTATTTGAAGGAACGGCCATTTTGTTTCTTTAGTTCTCTGCTGAAAGCCCTGTCATGTGACTTGTTTAGAGCTCTGCAGTGGCTGACCTGTACCAGTACCTGCTCCTACAGTTACCTCCAGTATATCCCTCTCCTGGCCCTCCTTGGTGGTTTGCAAAGAATGCCATTCAGGCCCCACGCAGCTCCAGCCACGTCCTGGCCATGTGCCCTACGCAGGGCCTGCTGTCACATAGATTGGAGGAGATATTCAGTGGGTCTAATGGGGGTGGTCAGCTGTCACCTTGTATCAGTTGGGGGAGGCCAGACACTGAACGGTCCTAGGTGGAACAGAGGGATGGAGGGGGGAGAGAGAGACTCTAAGCTAGAGCAAGAACCCTGCAGAGCAGGCAGCCGGTGCTCTGGCATAGCAGGAAGAGGGATGTACATGGTCGTCTTCTGTTTAGCCCATTCATACACGAACACACATACACACACACACACACTCACACACGTACGCGCACACAACTGTTTAAAAAAATTATTTCTGTAATATGGCACTTTATGTTTAATAAATCTCTTTGCTAAATGATCACATGGAACTTGCAGTGCTCTGAGAAGAGAGTTCATGGTAGAATTGCCATAGAGTGGAAGTGTGATCTTCCAGTTGAGGACTTCAATGAGACTTCTCGTAATAAGTGAAAATGCTATGTCTACAATAACCTACTGTATGTAATTCGAAAGCAAAGCACACACTTGAGAGCAATGTATTAACTATTTCTCCCCCCTGCTCTCTCTTTCCCTCTCTCTTTCCCCCTTTCTCCCTTTCCCTCGCTCTATCTCTTTCTCCCACTCTGTCCCTCTCTCTGTCCCTCTCTCTATCTCTTTCTCCCACTCTGTCCCTCTCTCTGTCCCTCTATCTCTTTCTCCCACTCTGTCCCTCTCTCTGTCCCTCTCTCTATCTCTTTCTCCCACTCTGTCCCTCTGTTCTGTCCAGAAGCCGGTGGGAAGAAGCTTCGCAGCACCGTGCAGAGGAGCACAGAGACGGGCTTGGCCGTAGAGATGAGGAGCAGGATGACTCGGCAGGCCAGCAGAGAGTCCACCGACGGCAGCATGAACAGCTACAGCTCAGAGGGAAAGTAAGTGAAGTCTAACGCATACCAACGTGATAATGTTCATCCCTCCGATGTACATTATCACATTGGTATGCGTAGGTTAATTGTAGACATAGCATTCTCACTTATTACGAGAAGTCTCGTTGAAGTCATCAATAGGTCAAATGTAGGTTTGGGGTGCTCATTTGAATTTCCAGTCATTTTTTGGATCTTGCCAACTCTAAATAAGCAAGTTCAAGCTTTGAGGCCTTTTTCTTTAGTCTCCATAGTTACCTGTGTCATCTCTCCCTTCTGTTCCAGCCTGATCTTCCCTGGTGTGAGACTGTCCTCCGACGCCCAGTTCTCTGACTTCCTGGATGGACTAGGCCCAGCCCAGCTGGTTGGACGTCAGACGCTAGCTACACCACCCATGGGTTGGTGGATCATATTCCTGGAACAATGTTGTGTCAAGAGATTCTGAATGAATTATATATTTGGTTTATGTGTCAAGACGCCTTTAGCGACCCCAGTCCATACGGAAAGGATATCTGTATTGTGTGAATGGAGTGTTAACATTGTGTTGGCTGTGGTGTGTGTTGTTCAGGTGACATCCAGATTGGAATCGTAGACAAGAAAGGGGCGCTGGAGGTGGAAGTGATCCGAGCCCGTGGCCTTGTGGGAAAACCAGGTTCCAAGGCACTGCCAGGTAATTTACTACATGATGTATCATATATTAATATATGCTATTTGGAAGACACATATATCCAAAGCTACTTACAGTACCGTGAGTACATGCATTTTTTGTATCCTGTATGTGAGTAGAATAGAATAGAACCCCAGCCCCGAACTTCATGCTAATACCAACTGGTCACTACTGTAACCAGAGCTTGAACCAACTGATAATGCTGCCAATAGTATTGTAACTATTCTGTCTGTCTCTCTCTCTCTTCATAGCACCATATGTAAAAGTGTATCTTTTGGAAAACGGAGCCTGTATAGCCAAAAAGAAAACAAAAGTAGCAAGAAAAACCTTGGATCCCCTTTACCAGCAGCAACTGCCTTTCGAAGAGGCTCCTGGAGGGAAAGTTCTACAGGTAAACTACGTTCTACAAGGCCTTGATAAATACTTCACAGTTCACACATCATTTCTAAACAAATGCAGGCCTCTAACATATTATAATAACATGTCTAATAAACCCTCTTCTCCACAGATCATCGTATGGGGAGACTACGGACGCATGGACCATAAATCCTTTATGGGAGCAGTTCAGATACTTTTAGATGAGCTGGACCTGTCTAACATGGTGATTGGCTGGTTCAAGCTCTTTCCTCCTTCCTCATTGGTGGACCCTACCCTGGCCCCCTTGACAAGAAGAGCTTCCCAAACGTCATTGGATAGCCGGTCATAGCAGTGTGTGGACTGATAGCATTGTTGTAGCAGCAGCACCCAGTATTGAGGTTGAACATGCTGCGACAGACAGGTCACGCCCCCCGGTTACACTGCATGCTTGATGTTGTGTCTTCTGAGCCTGTTTCTAGGGGTGCAAACGTGATCCTGTGTTTTGACAAAAATGTCGCACACATTGTGCGTAGCGAGCGTCGCTCCCTCGGCCGGGTCGGAGCGCCAGCTCGGATTAGAAGGCCGTAACGGACTCCTTAGCACCAGGAATTGTCTCTAAATCGAGCGATTCCAGGTTTTCATCCAATCTAAGCCATGGGGGTCGGAACTGGGAACCTGCTCGATGAGTTCTACAGAAGCCCTTTTTGAATGAAAAATACATGTTTTTGTTTATAATTATTTTGTTTGTTTTTTGTTTGTTTTATTGTCGATGTACTTGTATACCTGAAGGGGTGACTGACAGTGTTGTCCTGTCCAGAAGCTTGGTCACGCCAAGCCAACAGACCTAGCTAGATGTGTAAATGGAACTATGAGGATCATTGCAATTGGAGAGGTGGGGTGTCCCAACTAAAGCTCAAACTCCGAATATGAGGCCCTAGTCAAAATAGTAGTAGATCACACCAGAGAGAGACAATACTAAAGTTACAAAAGGCAATACAGAAGTGGCTACTGTACTATCGACACTCCAGAATCTATTGATCAGAACCTACAACAAGACTAACTTTTATGACCTAACATTATTATTTCTCTGTTGATATATTGTATGACATTTAAATGAAGATTTAAAAAAAAAGAAGATTTTTTTGCATGGACAAAAATTTAGCTGGAAAAAAAAAGACCATTATTTTCTTGAGGCTGCGACTTGCAAAAAAAGATGGAGAAAAACAAATAAAACACATCAGCCATTTTCAACAATTTATATTATTTTTAAATTTAAATTTCACTAGTGCATGGTTTTCAAAGGGGAGTGAATGCAACAGCGTGATAAAAAAAGACACATTGTTTATCATTCTTTAGACCATCCATAACATAAGTCTGTGTTTGGCAGACATACAGTAAGAGAAACTAAAATAAAAACTTTTGGAGTTATTTATCCAAAAAAAACTGTTTATGTGACAAAGTGATGATGAAAATAAATGTAAATTATTTATTTCATTGTAAAGGTTTACAAGCCTTATAAAGATAAACATTATGTGCAAATTGTACACGTCTCTTTCTCTCCCTTGTCCCAGGGCATCCCCCTGATATTGTCCAGAGTTTCAGGACCGTTGGTTCTTTTACAGCTCTGTATCGTTTCAATATGTCTTTTTTGGCGATTTGTTGAACAAGCATGTTGAAAAGGATTTTCTGCAACATGGCTTGGGCACACCTTAAAGTAACTCAGCATGTTTTGATAAAGAGGATGTTTGGGAGTTTTGCAGTTTCTTGTACAGTGCATGTCAACTTCGTTACTTTCCCCCCCTCACCTTCAATTGAATTCTACAGAAAATTCATTAGTTACTTTCATGGCCAAACTATTAAAACGTTTTAACAAAACATTCCACTAACCCCTAGATCATATTTTATTTCCACTTTTTCAAAAAGAATGACAAGGAAAAATATTTTATATTCATTGGAGGTTGACAAAAAAAGTTATGGTTGCGAGTGTATTTTATTTCAGTATTGTTAACTAACATGCAAAAATAATCTGTATTGGTACAGCAAGAAGGATATTTATATCCAAGCAAGATGCGGCAAACATACAACTTATGTACTGTATATTGCTGTGTAGTTCAGGCACTGTTTGTGAGGATGAGCAAAACACAAGGTCAAACAACATGGGATATTGCCACACAATATGAATTTAGTTTTTTTTGTTTTTGTGAAAATATAATTAATTTCATATATTTTTATTAGTTTATTTATAAGCCAAGACCAGTTTATTTTTTATTTTTAGTAATTATAAATGCTTCTTGTGTATGGGAGGTATATGAGTCTTGCAGTTATGTCTGAATGAAAATAAACTGAGACATTATTCCTTTTCCATGTTAAACCAATACATCCTAATGTCCATCCGATATCTTGTTGCTATAACAAGCTATATACTTTCGTTTTTGATTTACATTGTACATATTAGAAATTTGAATAAAACAAGCAAACACAAATAGATGACAATATTTTGGAATAGGAATAATGTCTCACATGATGACAAAGACATGTTATTTCCCCTTTTGAATGCCTTTTCTTTCTTTTGTTTTGGTGCAATGTGTTTATGCCAAGGCTATGTCCTGGTGAAGTATGGTTGACTACAGAGATTTATGTAAGTTATTTTTCAAATAAAAAATGGATATTACACTGACACTGAGTACCAGCGAACAATATCAACATACAAGAGCATTTTTATCTATCTGGGCATGACTATTTCCTGTTCTAAAACATCCACAAATTACTATATTTATTCCTCCATGTAGGTTGTTCCACAACATCCACACATTACCTTCTTTATTCCTCCAGGCAGGTTGTTCCACAACATCCACAAATTACTATATTTATTCCTCCAGACAGGTTGTTCCACAACATCCACAAATTACTATCTTTATTCCTCCAGGTAGGTTGTTCCCAAATCACTATCTTTATTTCTCCAGGTAGGTTGTTCCACCAATTACTATCTTTATTCATCCAGGTAGGTTGTTCCCAAATCACTATCTTTATTTCTCCAGGTAGGTTGTTCCACCAATTACTATCTTTATTCATCCAGGTAGGTTGTTCCACAAATCACTATCTTTATTTGTCCAGGTAGGTTGTTCCCCAACATCCACAAATGACTATCTTTATTTCTCCAGGTAGGTTGTTCCCCAACATCCACAAATTACTATCTTTATTTCTCCAGGTAGATTGTTCCACAAATTACTATCGTTATTTCTCCAGGAAGGTTGTTCCACAAATTACTATCGTTATTTCTCCAGGAAAGTTGTTCCACAAATTACTATCTTTATTTCTCCAGGTAGGTTGTTCCACAAATTACTATCTTTATTTCTCCAGGTAGGTTGTTCCACAAATTACTATTGTTATTTCTCCAGGTAGGTTGTTCCACAAATTACTATCTTTATTTCTCCAGGTAGGTTGTTCCACAAATTACTATCTTTATTTCTCCAGGTAGGTTGTTCCACAAATCACTATCTTTATTTCTCCAGGTAGGTTGGAAGTAAAAAGGAGGTCACAACCTTTGTGGCCCACTAATGGTTCCTACCTATACTACAGTCTACGCTACATATAATTTGTTTTGTCTTTCAGAACTGTATACAGCATGTGCACAAATCAAGACTTAGGTCAAGCTGGGGGAAGTTAAGAGACAAGAAGTAGCAGTCAGTTCCACTTCCCCTCATATGAGTGCAGAGTTGTGCTTCCACTAAATTCTTTGGCAACACTACAGATGAAAGAACAACCTATACTTTCGGAGAGAGCCAGGAATACATTTTACTACAGAACTAAAAAGAAAGTTCCTCTTTTACTGTTTTTAACACACATTATTCAACTGTGTAGAGTGGTGTCGTGTCTTTACTATCATTAAATTGAAGACTTAGTTTTTATCAAAGATTCCTGTAATTAGTATTACGCGATTAAACTGAATAATCATGTAACTGTAATTAACTAGGAAGTCGGGGAACCAAGGAAAGTATTCAGATTACAAAGTTATAATTTCCCAATATAACTTTTCAGATATTTTCATATCTGATCAATAGTCTTCTAATTAATGATTTATTTATTTTACCTCACGTTAGTCTCATTCTAAACGTCGTAAATTGTTGGTTATCTGCACAAACCCAGTCTTCAAAATGAGTCATCCATACATCAATTGTCTTAAATCATTTATTTATTTCTAACTAAGTAATTCACAGAAATGCATAAACAAGCATGGTAAATGTGGTTACATGAAAGTATAGGAAAATGTACCCTAGTGGGCTGAACCGGCATGGGGGCTTGTTAGACAAAAGGGGAAATGGGGGGTCGACCAAGAAGTCACTACAGAGTGATAATTATAACAATTAAAATGCTAATCCTTTACACATGAACGCTCACTCATTAGGGAACAATTGCAATCAATATATATATTTACGCTCAGTGTGTCGTCTTGATCGTTGGTGAAAAGTTTGTGTCTTTCGTAGAATTGTTCGTCTCTCTCCCTCTCTCTCTGTCTGTCTTGGTGAGAGGGGATAGTTCAAAGTGACATTCGTTATAGAATGAATGTTTCGGCGGTTGTCGTTCTTCGCGTTCAATGATACCGAATTCCTAGCTGCAGACTAGTAATTAATATCAAAGACTTGTTCTCATTCTGTCGGTATCGATAGTCTAAGAGTTTAACCATGTGGTATGGTTAAAAGATTCAGCAATGGTCTGCAACCTTTGTCCTCCTCCTAATGGAGAAAAACATGGTCTGCTGATAGTTTCTCAAAGTTGGGTTTTATTCAGAGTGGCAGAAAAGGGCTGTCCCAGGACGTTTGACCCTAACTGGGATCAGGGGCGGTCCTCTGATTTAGTTAATATCCAATTCCCTTTTTGAGTTTTCCTTCATTAAACATATTGTAAAATTGTGTAAACAGTATCATACTCACTCATTCATCTTATACAACAATTAGATGTAAACCTTATATCTGGGGCTATTATATTAACAGCATTATGGTAATGTGGCCACACAGTCTCCCATGAGCTTCCCCAAGTTGTGACAAAAGGACCAGTTCGTTGCTGGATTCTTCACCGATCTTTTACACTTTCTCCGGAACATGAAATTTGTTCGTACCTCAAGTTCTGTGAGGTGGAAGGATTTCCTTTGTCTCCATGAAAAACTACTCTCTATAACTGTGTGTCCATGAGGTCTTCTCAGGAATTTACGACCTCTGACCACAGCAGCCTAGTTGAAGGAGGAAAGGGGGGAGGCAGGGAGAGGGGGATGGGGTTGCTATACTCAAAGAGGCCAACGTCATGACAGTGGTATGTTGGAATGACCAACAATTCTTTATGCTTGAAGGTTGTACAGCTTGAATAGTAAGAAAGTAAGTAATTAAGTATGTTAGTTAGTTATTTAACCACCTATCACGAAATACTGTACTTCAACAATGACAGTACTGCATTTTGAGTTTATTCTTCACGTGTTTGTTGAGATGAACTCCTGTGGTGTGGTTAGACAGTTAAGTGAGCGATGCCTCCATTGCAATGATAACTGGTAGGTGACTAAGTTCGGACATTTTAAATGGGAAATGAGTAAGTGTTGAGGTTCAAATTGGTACGAAGGCTTGAGAGTTCTGCTTATCATTTCACATATTCTACTATAGAGACATAGCACACAGGACCAGCAGGTAAGAGAGACACTGTGTTGTGGTAATGCTGAATTTGTGAGGCTCTAGTAATGCTTTCCAAAGTATGGTGGATGGTTATGAAAAACGTTTAAGGTGTAAGGTTGGACACACCAGTGTCTACCCAATATAGTCAACAGTTACTGTAGCATTTAAAACAACTTTTGGTTCGCTCTAATTATATGTCATGCTAAACTTCACCCCAAATGTTTATGGAAATGATAAATCAAATGAAATCATGTGTATTTATCCTCTTGGATTTCAGACATATCTCAGTCCTCTTGATATTAATAGATTATTTGATTATTCTTTCTGAATGCCTGGTTGGTTGTTTAATATTTTTCTTCAGTGTGCTTGGGTAGCACTTTCTTTTACGTAGATACATTACCAGATATTTACAAAGAAATTAAATGGTTGAATGGAAATTACACAGTTTTAACCTAATGAATTAGAGTGGCAAGAAAAAGTATGTGAACCCTTTGGAAATACTTGGATTTCTGCAAAAATGGGTTAAAAAATTTGAGGTCACAACAGTAGACAAACAGTCTGCTGTGCCTTTTTTTCTCCAGACATCAAGGCTTTTAGAGATACTTTTGTAACCCTTTCCAGCTTTATGCAAGTCAATAATTCCTAATCTTAGGTCTTCTGATATCTCTTTTGTTCGAGGCTGTAACGGCTTTCTTTATGTGAAGGAGAGTCGGACCAAAATGCGGCGTGGCTATTAAGATTCATGTTTAATAAAACAAAGGAAACACGAATCAATACAAAACAAGAAATGTAACGTGAAAACCGAAACAGCTTAAACTGGTGCAAACTAACACAAGGACAAGGACAATCACCCACACCACACTCACAGAATATGGCTGCCTAAATATGGTTCCCAATCAGAGACAACGATAAACACCTGCCTCTGATTGAGAACCACTTCAGACAGCCATAGACTTTGCTAGCAAACCCCACTAAGCCACAATCCCAATACCTATGAAAAACCCCAAGACAAAACACACCACATACCAAAACCCATGTCACACCCTGGCCTGACCAAATAAAGAAAGAAAACACAAAATACTAAGACCAGGGCGTGACAGAGGCATGGTTCACATCAGGCAATGCTTCTTGTGAATAGCAAACTCAAATTTTAACCAACATCCCCGAACTCGTCTCATTGATTGGACTCCAGGTTAGCTGACTCCTAACTCCAATAAGCTTTTGGAGAAGTCATTAGACTAGGGGTTCACATACTTTTTCCAACCTACACTACACATATAAACAAGAAAAATACAATCATTTGTATGTTATTAGTGCGTGGAGGCGGCACCGGATAGACCGGACCGTGGAAGCCACTGGAGGTCTCGAGCACCGAGCCTGCCCAACCCTAACTGGCTGAATGCTCCCCGTCGCCAGGCCAGTGCGGCGAGGTGCGCTTCACCGCGTAACACGTTGCCTGCCCAGTCCCTCTCTCTCCACGGTAAGCACGGGAGTTGACTCAGGTCTCCTACCTGACTTAGCCACACTCCCCGTGTCCCTCCCCCCAATACATTTTGGGGGCTGCCTCTCGGGCTTCCAGCCGCGCTGCCGTGCTGCCTCCTCATACCGCCGCCTCTCCGCTTTCGCTGTCTCTGCCTTGGGGCGGCGATATTCCCCAGCCTGTGTCCAGGGTCCTTTGTCGTCCAATATCTCCTTCCAAGTCCAGTTCTCCAGGTATCGCTGCCTCTCGTCACCACGCTGCTCGGTCCTTTGGTGGTGGGTGTTTCTGTAACGGGATTCGTCCTCCTCTGACGAGGAGTATGAGAGATATGACCAATGCGCAGCGTGGTAAGTGTTCATGTTTTTTAATTAAGTAATGAACACTGAACAAAACAATAAACGTGAAGTAATCAAACCGAAACAGTTCCATGTGGCACCAACACTAACACGGAAAATAATCACCCACAACTCAAAAGTGAAACCAGGCTCCCTACTTATGATTCTCAATCAGGGACAACGATTGACAGCTGCCTCTGATTGACAACCATACCAGGCCGAACACAGCAATCCCAAATCAATAGAAAAAAGAACATAGACAACCCACCCAACTCACACCCTGACCATACTAAAACAAAGACATAATAAACAAACTAAGGTCAGAACGTGACACGCAGACTAAGGATATCAAGGATCTGAAAGGATTCTGTATGGAGGAAGTGTCTAAGATCCCAATGTGTTTTCCAACTCATTAAACATTTTAGAAAAAAGCTCAGTGCCATTATCCTGGCAAGGTGAGATATTGAAATGTATTGAAAACCAGGGTGTCAATCATTTTTACCATTACCTTTTCTCTTCAGCAAGTGTATTGTCACGCCCTGGTCGAAATATATTATGTTTATTCTTCATTTATTCGGTCAGGCCAAGGTGTGACATGGGTTATTGTGGTGTGTTTTTGTCTTGGGGTTTTGTGGGATGTCTAGCGTTAGTCTATGGCTGCCTGACGCAGTTCTCAATCAGAGTCTGGTGATTATCGTTGTCTCTGATTGGGAACCATATTTAGGCAGCCATATTTTTGTCTGTTTTGTGGGTGATTGTCCTTAGTGTCTTTGTTCCTGTCTCTGTGTTAGTTTACACTAGTATAGGCTGTTTCGGTTTTCGTTACGTTCTTTTGTTTTGTAGTATTTGTATTGATTCGTGTTTACGTTTGTTCATTAAACATGGATCGCAATCTACACGCTGCATTTTGGTCCGACTCTCTTTCACCGCATGAAAACCGTTACAGTATTAGTATAAAATAATATCATTTTCAAAAATTTGGGGAGCACAGTATATGAATGATTTAATTATTTTTGCTCATCTTTATCAAGGTGCTTCAATAATGTCAGACCCCACTGTATATGAAGATAAAGGATCATGTGAAAAATGTTGCCTAATACCACAATTGTACATGTCATTGCTCAATTGTGCCAGGCAGGTCAACTCAGTAAAGTGCAGTGTAAGTGTTTGAAAGAAAATGTATACTATTTCAACCCAGGTCTGTTACTGAGAGAAGGCAGAGTGAAAGAGAAGGCACAGAGATGAGTGAGCCAACTGTGACTCACACACTGCTGCCACTGACCCGTAGCGTTCCCTCTGATAAACTCACATTATGTCTGCAGAGCCCCAGCGGCTCAGTACCACGCCAGCATGCCAGAATGCCCAGTAGAAGACAATCCCAATGTGTAATGTGATGCTGTGTGACAACAGCACTGGGCCTTTTTTACAAAGGCCATGCACGTTGCAGCACTGCGCACTGAACTATCGACAATTTTCCCCAGAGTTTGTGAAGCTCATGTTCATGGTAAACGCTGTGGATGTCAGCTCATGTGGAAATGAGCCTTCAATGTGAAACACTGTGCGCTTCATAGTTTAACACGGTAGTAAGGGTAGACTCTCATCCAATGTCCAACATGTCAGATACAGATACAGTAACAAAGACATATTGTTGGAAGTGAAGTGTTTAAATCATCACCATCATCATCAAATACAACTATGCAAGTGTTTATTTCACATAGTAATAACATAATACATGTTATGCAATTGTATAAATTGTACAAAATAGTTTGGCAACATAATATCATCAGCATCAAAACATTGACTGGCATCTGCATTCAAACAAACATACATTTTATCTTTGTCCAGCATAACACAATTCACCGAACGTTTTGCATGTAGATCCTGAGCTAAACAGTCTCTTTCATGATGAGTTCCATTCCTTTATAAGGCGATGATTTCCCCATCATAAGGCTTCCTGATTACAGGACTAGGCTGTCCCACCTGGAAAACAAACAAACAGATTTCATGATGAGTTCCATTCCTTTATAAGGCGATGATTTCCCCACCATAAGGCTTCCTGATTACAGGCTTCCTGATTACAGGACTAGGCTGTCCCACCTGGAAAACAAACAAACAGATTTCATGATGAGTTCCATTCCTTTATAAGGCGATGATTTCCCCATCATAAGGCTTCCTGATTACAGGACTAGGCTGTCCCACCTGGAAAACAAACAAACAGATTTCATGATGAGTTCCATTCCTTTATAAGGCGATGATTTCCCCATCATAAGGCTTCCTGATTACAGGACTAGGCTGTCCCACCTGGAAAACAAACAAACAGATTTCATGATGAGTTCCATTCCTTTATAAGGCGATGATTTCCCCATCATAAGGCTTCCTGATTACAGGACTAGGCTGTCCCACCTGGAAAACAAACAAACAGATTTCATGATGAGTTCCATTCCTTTATAAGGCGATGATTTCACCATCATAAGGCTTCCTGATTACAGGACTAGGCTGTCCCACCTGGAAAACAAACAAACAGATTTTAAAAAACCACAGTTAATAACACAGGTATAACTACAACACTTGTGTTATTGGGCCTTATACATACATGAATAGCACATTATAGATGTAGTCACGGAACATTATGAAACCTTATAATAAAGCGATATGTCACAAGACGCCATAATATCGAGACAGACCTGTTCCCTCTGGTTGACTCGTTTGTAGATGAACTCTGCGTAGGGCTGTCTGGGGACAAAGCGGCCCTGTCCTGGCTGGGTCTTCAGCTGACCTCTCTCATAGACCACCTTCCCTCTGGAGATGGTCACCACGGGAACACCGTGGCATTCCATGCCCTCAAAGATGTTGTAATCCACAGCCTGGTGGTGCGTAGCTGCAGAGATCTTCCTACACACACACAAACACGCAGATGCAAAAATACTTGGTCAGATACTGTGTTGAATGAGGACAGTTATAATATGTATATACAGTTGAAGTCATACGTTTACATGCACCTTAGCCAAATACATTTAAATGCAGTTTTTCACAATTCCTGACATTTAATCCTAGTAATAATTCCCTGTTTTAGGTCAGTTAGGATCACCACTTTATTTTAAGAATGTGAAATATCAGAATAATAGTAGAGAGAATGATTTATTTCAGCTTTGATTTCTTTCATCACATTCCCAGTGGGTCAGAAGTTTACATACACTCAATTAGTATTTGGTAGCATTGCCTTTAAATTGTTTAACTTGGGTCAAACAATTTTCATAGTTGGGATGGTGTTCTTTGGCTTGCAAGCCTCCCCCTTCTTCCTTGCTGAGCAGCCTTTCAGGTTATGTCAATATAGGACTCGTTTTACTGTGGATATAGATACTTTTGTACCTGTTTCCTACAACATCTTCACAAGGTCCTTTGCTTTTGTTCTGGGATTTGATTTGCACTTTTCGCACCAAAGTATATTAATCTCTAGGAGACAGAACGCGTCTCCTTCCTGAGCGGTATGACAGCTGTGTGGTCCCATGGTGTTTATACTTGCGTACTATTGTTTGTACAGATGAACATGGTACCTTCAGGCATTTGGAAATTGCACCCAAGGATGAACCGGACTTCTAGAGGTGTGATGTACCATTTGTTTTCTGAGGTCTTTGCTGATTTCTTTTGATTTTCCCATGATGTCATGCAAAGAGGCAATGGATTTGAAGGTAGGCCTTGAAATACATCCACAGGTACACCTCCAATTGACTCAAATGATGTCAATTAGCCTATCAGAAGCTTCTAAAGCCACAACATCATTTTCTGGAATTTTCCAAGCTGTTTAAAGGCACAGTCAACTTAGTGTATTTATGTAAACTTCTGACCCACTGGAACAGTGAGTTATAAGTGAAATAATCTGTCTGTAAACAATTGCTGGAAAAATTACTTGTGTCATGCAGAAAGTAGATGTCCTGTCCGACTTGCCAAAACTATAGTTTGTTAACAAGAAATTTGTGGAGTGGTTGAAAAACTAGTTTTAATGACTCCAACCTAAGTGTATGTAAACTTCCGACTTAAACTGTATATATATATATATATATATATATACACACGAAGGCCTATATATATATATATATATATATATATATATATATATATATATATATATATATATATATATATATATATAGGCCTTCCTACAGCTTATGGCTGACCCGGTGAAAGCTATGATCTGTTATTGATGTCACTTGTTAAATCCACTTCAATCAGTGTAAATGAAGGGGAGGAGACTGATTAAAAAAGGATGTTTATGCCTTGAGACAATTGAGACATGGATTGTGTATGTGTGTCATTCAGAGGGTGAATGAGCAAGACAAAGTGTTTAACTGCCTTCGAAAGGGTTAGGTGCCAGGTGCACCGGTTTGAATGTGTCAAGAACTGCAAAGCTGCTGGGTTGTCACACTCAACAATTTCCTGTGTTTATCAAGAATGGTCCACCACCCAATGGACATCCAACCAACTTGACACAACTGTGGAAGCATTGGAGTCAACATGGGTCAGCATCCTTGTGGAATGCTTTCAACACCTTGTAGAGTACATGCCCGGAGAATTGAGGCTGTTATGAGGGCAATAGGGGGTGAATCTCAATATTAGGAAAGTGTTCCTAAGGTTTTGTACTCAGTGTTCTGTATATGTATTTTCCAGACTATTTATATGTACAGTGGGGTCCAAAAGGTATTTTACCTGTATTTAACTAGGCAAGTCAGTTAAGAACAAATTCTGATTTTCAATGACGGCCTAGGAACAGTGGGTTAACTACCTGTTCAGGGGCAGAACAACAGATTTGTATCTTGTCAGCTCGGGGGTTTGAACTTGAAACCTTCCAGTTACTAGTCCAACGCTCTTAACCACTAGGCTACCCTGCCGCCCCCTGACATGCTTGATAAAGATGAGCAATAATGACTGTACAAAATAAATAATTAAAATACTGAGCTATGTTGTATGCTTAAAATAATATTTAGGGGTGTCAATAATTTTGACCCATAGCATTTTACTTGTTAAACAAAACCTCTTTCTCTGACCAATTGTATAAGTATAAATGAATGTACTTGTCCTCTTGCTCTTAAAAAAGGGGAAGGAGAAGGACACTAGGCTTAAAGACTAAATAATTAAGACGAATAGAGAGAGTTATTTTCTCCATCCCACCGGTACCCTAATGACACAAACCCAAAGGATATGTCCATATTGGCACCCTATTTCACATAGGGCTCTGGTCAAAAGTAGTGTACTATGTATGGAATATGATGCTATTTGGGATGCAGACCTACTGTGTCTTCGTTGCATTCCATAACTGAGTCTTGCCTCTGGACTCTGGTGTTTTTAAGCCGTATTTAGGCCAAATAATTACGCAGTTTCACAGATGAATTCATAGTTACAAAAATGTAACACGAAGAGCTACAAAGCCTCAATCCCACTATAGGACTAGAACACAGTGGTAGCACACATACTGTACAACAAACAATGCTACTATACTGTACAGCAATATGTAATTGTATACTATAGGATTACTATACAACCGCTAGTCTCTTATCACAGCCCTAACATAAAAATTTTAAAAGACATAATCCAGTTGCTGATTTTAGTTCTGGGTGCTGAGACTTGACAACCTCACAAGCCTGGGACACTAAAATTGATCTGAAATAGAATTGGACATGATATTGTCAACAAGGCTAAGATGGGAGGTAGAGACTAGATATCTTCCTTATTCCAGAGCTGCATGCATTAGTAATATTCACAAGGTCTGTCTGAGCTGAGCTGAGCAACACTTACAAGAACTCATCTCACATTATCATGAAATTCATTTACAGGAAAATGGCACTGGGGTTCATCCCCCTTCCTATCCCTTCTTCAGCTCACATCAACACTTTGTGATTTGCCTTGAGGGACCTAGCCCAGATTCCATAGGAAAGAGAGCAGTCCTGTTACTGCTGGGTTATATAAGCCTATTATGACTGTTGCTAGCTCCTTGCCTTGCATGCACACATACGCAAGCCTAGTTTACTGCTTAGTAGAGATATGTACGGTGTGTGTGTGTGTGTGTGTGTGTGTTTGTGTGTGCGTGCGTGTGTGTGTAAACACGTGCACAACAGGGACATATTGTATCTCTGTCTGTTGAGATTGGGGAGTGTAGTTCCACATCTGCGGCCTCATATAGATTACAAATGTTCGTTTTTTTCCTACTCTAGGAATGACACTTATGCAACCCTTCCCTTTGGCCTAAACAACACCATATATTTGACATAACTATTTAAATCTAAACATTCAGGTATTTTGTATTGTTTTGAAGACAATGAAAAAATGTGTCAACCTCAACATAAAAAATGACTACGTCCCACCCGGATCAGTGCTTACATAAGCATGTTGGATTGCTCACTGGGATTATTCATAACCCCACTATTTAATTTCCCAAAACGTTCAACATATGCCCAAACGGATTCAGTGCAAAAAGAGACCAAATGGTGCAAATCGTCCTTTTTAAATGATCTTAATTTGAACGATGCAGATGACGCAGCAGTGATGTCACGCACGGCTGGTGAATTGTGGGCATGGTCTCAGGTGCTGTATGTTTGTAACGCTCGTCGAAATGGGTAGACCAAGGCGCAGCGTGATTTGGGTTAATCATATTTTATTTAAATGCGAACCAGCAACAAAACAATAAAGAGAAATAGGGAACCATACCAGGCCAACATAGAAATAGAAAAACTAGAACACCCCCCAGTCACATCCTGACCTACACCACCATGGAAAATAAACGCTTTCATGGTCAGGACTTAACAGTACCCCCCCACCCCAAAGGGGGCCGCAAAACCTGAAACGAAAAGGGAGGGTTAGGGGGGTTGTCTAGTGCGGTGGCGGCTCTGGTGCGGGACAAAGAACCCTCTCATCCCGCGGACCCTCCAGCATCGGAGGCGGCTCAGGTGCGGGACGAAGAACCCTCTCATCACGCTGATCCTCCAGCATCGGAGGCGGCTCAGGTGCGGGACGAAGAACCCGCTCATCCCGTGAATCCAGCCATGGGCCCAGGCTGGACACAGTGCCTGGACTGGGCACCAACCCAGAAGAATACTCTGACCTAGGAGCTAGACTGGATGCCATGCTTAGACTGGGAATCGGCGCAGGAGAAGGCTCTGGCCATGGAGCTGGAGGTTCCGGACTGTGGACCATCTCAGGAGGTTCCGGACTGTGGACCGTCTCAGGAGGTTCCGGACTGTGGACCGTCTCAGGAGGTTCCGGACTGTGGACCGTCTCAGGAGGTTCCGGACTGTGGACCGTCTCAGGAGGTTCCGGACTGTGGACCGTCTCAGGAGGTTCCGGACTGTAGACCGTCTCAGGAGGTTCTGGACCGTGGACCGTCTCAGGAGGTTCTGGACCGTGGACCGTCTCAGGAGGTTCCGGACTGTGGACCGTCTCAGGAGGTTCCGGACTGTGGACCGTCGTTGGAGGTTTTGGACTGTGGACCGTCTCAGGAGGTTCCGGACTGTGGACCGTCGTTGGAGGTTTTGGACTGTGGACCGTCTCAGGAGGTTCCGGACTGTGGACTGTCTCAGGAGGTTCCGGACTGTGGACTGTCGTTGGAGGTTCCGGAATGGGAACTGTCGCCAGAAGCTCTAGACTGGGAACTGTCGCCGGAAGCTCTGGACTGGGAACTGTCGCCGGAAGCTCTGGACTGTTGAGGTGCACTGCATCAAAGCTGGGACCGAGAGACTGAAAAACAGCTTCTATCTCAAGGCCATCAGACTGTTAAACAGCCACCACTAACATTGAGTGGCTGCTGCCTACACACTGACACTGACTCAACTCCAGCCACTTTAATAATGGGAATTGATGGGAAATGTTGTAAATATATCACTAGCCACTTTAAACAATGTTACCTTATATAATGTTACTTACCCTACATTATTCATCTCATATGCATACCTATATACTGTACTCTATATCATCGACTGCATCCTTATGTAATACATGTATCACTAGCCACTTTAACTATGCCACTTTGTTTACATATTCATCTCACATGTATATACTGTACTCGATACCATCTACTGTATCTTGCCTATGCTGCTCTGTACCATCACTCACTCATATATCCTTATGTACATATTCTTTATCCCCTTACACTGTGTATAAGACAGTAGATTAGGAATTGTTAGTTAGATTACTTGTTGGTTATTACTGCAGTGTCGGAACTAGAAGCACAAGCATTTCGCTACACTCGCATTAACATCTGCTAACCATGTGTATGTGACAAATAAAATTTGATTTGATTTATATCCAGGCTGTCCCATAGTTATATCCAGACTGTACCATAGTTATATCCAGGCTGTCCCATAGTTATATCCAGACTGTACCATAGTTATATCCAGACTGTACCATAGTTATATCCAGGATGTACCATAGTTATATCCAGGCTGTACCATAGTTATATCCAGACTGTACCATAGTTATATCCAGACTGTACCATAGTTCGTTATATCCAGGCTGTACCATAGCGAGTTATATCCAGACTGTCCCATAGTTATATCCAGACTGTACCATAGTTATATCCAGACTGTCCCATAGTTATATCCAGACTGTACCATAGTTATATCCAGACTGTACCATAGTTATATCCAGACTGTACCATAGTTATATCCAGACTGTCCCATAGTTATATCCAGGCTGTACCATAGTTATATCCAGGGTGTACCATAGTTATATCCAGACTGTACCATAGTTATATCCAGACTGTACCATAGTTATATCCAAGCTGTACCATAGTTATATCCAGGCTGTACCATAGTTATATCCAGACTGTACCATAGTTATATCCAGACTGTACCATAGTTATATCCAGACTGTACCATAGTTATATCCAAGCTGTACCATAGTTATATCCAGGCTGTACCATAGTTATATCCAGACTGTACCATAGTTATATCCAGACTGTACCATAGTTATATCCAGACTGTACCATAGTTATATCCAGACTGTACCATAGTTATATCCAAGCTGTACCATAGTTATATCCAGGCTGTACCATAGTTATATCCAGACTGTACCATAGTTATATCCAGACTGTACCATAGTTATATCCAGACTGTACCATAGTTATATCCAGGCTGTACCATAGTTATATCCAGACTGTACCATAGTTAGTTATATCCAGGCTGTATCATAGTTATATCCAGGCTGTACCATAGTTATATCCAGGCTGTACCATAGTTATATCCAGACTGTACCATAGTTATATCCAGACTGTACCATAGTTATATCCAAGCTGTACCATAGTTATATCCAGACTGTACCATAGTTATATCCAGACTGTACCATAGTTATATCCAGACTGTACCATAGTTATATCCAGACTGTCCCATAGTTATATCCAGGCTGTACCATAGTTATATCCAGGATGTACCATAGTTATATCCAGGCTGTACCATAGTTATATCCAGACTGTACCATAGTTATATCCAGACTGTACCATAGTTATATCCAGACTGTACCATAGTTATATCCAGACTGTCCCATAGTTATACCCAGGCTGTACCATAGTTATATCCAGGATGTACCATAGTTATATCCAGACTGTACCATAGTTATATCCAGACTGTACCATAGTTATATCCAAGCTGTACCATAGTTATATCCAGGCTGTACCATAGTTATATCCAGACTGTACCATAGTTATATCCAAGCTGTACCATAGTTATATCCAGGCTGTACCATAGTTATATCCAGACTGTACCATAGTTATATCCAGACTGTACCATAGTTATATCCAGACTGTACCATAGTTATATCCAGGCTGTACCATAGTTATATCCAGACTGTACCATAGTTAGTTATATCCAGGCTGTATCATAGTTATATCCAGACTGTACCATAGTTATATCCAGACTGTACCATAGTTATATCCAGGCTGTACCATAGTTATATCCAGACTGTACCATAGTTAGTTATATCCAGGCTGTATCATAGTTATATCCAGACTGTACCATAGTTATATCCAGGCTGTACCATAGTTATATCCAGACTGTACCATAGTTATATCCAGGCTGTACCATAGTTATATCCAGGCTGTACCATAGTTATATCCAGGCTGTCCCATAGTTATATCCAGGCTGTACCATAGTTAGTTATATCCAGACTGTACCATAGTTATATCCAGACTGTACCATAGTTAGTTATTTCCAGGCTGTACCATAGTTATATCCAGACTGTACCATAGTTATATCCAGACTGTACCATAGTTATATCCAGACTGTACCATAGTTATATCCAGGCTGTACCATAGTTATATCCAGACTGTACCATAGTTATATCCAGGCTGTACCATAGTTATATCCAGACTGTACCATAGTTATATCCAGACTGTCTCATAGTTATATCCAGGCTGTACCATAGTTATATCCAGACTGTACCATAGTTCGTTATATCCAGGCTGTACCATAGCGAGTTATATCCAGACTGTCCCATAGTTATATCCAGACTGTACCATAGTTATATCCAGACTGTCCCATAGTTATATCCAGACTGTACCATAGTTATATCCAGACTGTACCATAGTTATATCCAGACTGTACCATAGTTATATCCAGACTGTCCCATAGTTATATCCAGGCTGTACCATAGTTATATCCAGGGTGTACCATAGTTATATCCAGACTGTACCATAGTTATATCCAGACTGTACCATAGTTATATCCAAGCTGTACCATAGTTATATCCAGGCTGTACCATAGTTATATCCAGACTGTACCATAGTTATATCCAGACTGTACCATAGTTATATCCAGACTGTACCATAGTTATATCCAAGCTGTACCATAGTTATATCCAGGCTGTACCATAGTTATATCCAGACTGTACCATAGTTATATCCAGACTGTACCATAGTTATATCCAGACTGTACCATAGTTATATCCAGACTGTACCATAGTTATATCCAAGCTGTACCATAGTTATATCCAGGCTGTACCATAGTTATATCCAGACTGTACCATAGTTATATCCAGACTGTACCATAGTTATATCCAGACTGTACCATAGTTATATCCAGGCTGTACCATAGTTATATCCAGACTGTACCATAGTTAGTTATATCCAGGCTGTATCATAGTTATATCCAGGCTGTACCATAGTTATATCCAGGCTGTACCATAGTTATATCCAGACTGTACCATAGTTATATCCAGACTGTACCATAGTTATATCCAAGCTGTACCATAGTTATATCCAGACTGTACCATAGTTATATCCAGACTGTACCATAGTTATATCCAGACTGTACCATAGTTATATCCAGACTGTCCCATAGTTATATCCAGGCTGTACCATAGTTATATCCAGGATGTACCATAGTTATATCCAGGCTGTACCATAGTTATATCCAGACTGTACCATAGTTATATCCAGACTGTACCATAGTTATATCCAGACTGTACCATAGTTATATCCAGACTGTCCCATAGTTATACCCAGGCTGTACCATAGTTATATCCAGGATGTACCATAGTTATATCCAGACTGTACCATAGTTATATCCAGACTGTACCATAGTTATATCCAAGCTGTACCATAGTTATATCCAGGCTGTACCATAGTTATATCCAGACTGTACCATAGTTATATCCAAGCTGTACCATAGTTATATCCAGGCTGTACCATAGTTATATCCAGACTGTACCATAGTTATATCCAGACTGTACCATAGTTATATCCAGACTGTACCATAGTTATATCCAGGCTGTACCATAGTTATATCCAGACTGTACCATAGTTAGTTATATCCAGGCTGTATCATAGTTATATCCAGACTGTACCATAGTTATATCCAGACTGTACCATAGTTATATCCAGGCTGTACCATAGTTATATCCAGACTGTACCATAGTTAGTTATATCCAGGCTGTATCATAGTTATATCCAGACTGTACCATAGTTATATCCAGGCTGTACCATAGTTATATCCAGACTGTACCATAGTTATATCCAGGCTGTACCATAGTTATATCCAGGCTGTACCATAGTTATATCCAGGCTGTCCCATAGTTATATCCAGGCTGTACCATAGTTAGTTATATCCAGACTGTACCATAGTTATATCCAGACTGTACCATAGTTAGTTATTTCCAGGCTGTACCATAGTTATATCCAGACTGTACCATAGTTATATCCAGACTGTACCATAGTTATATCCAGACTGTACCATAGTTATATCCAGGCTGTACCATAGTTATATCCAGACTGTACCATAGTTATATCCAGGCTGTACCATAGTTATATCCAGACTGTACCATAGTTATATCCAGACTGTCTCATAGTTATATCCAGGCTGTACCATAGTTATATCCAGACTGTCTCATAGTTAAATCCAGGCTGTACCATAGTTATATCCAGACTGTCTCATAGTTATATCCAGGCTGTACCATAGTTATATCCAGACTGTCTCATAGTTATATCCAGGCTGTACCATAGTTATATCCAGACTGTCTCATAGTTATATCCAGACTGTCTCATAGTTATATCCAGACTGTACCATAGTTATATCCAGGCTGTACCATAGTTATATCCAGACTGTACCATAGTTATATCCAGGCTGTCTCATAGTTATATCCAGGCTGTACCATAGTTATATCCAGGCTGTACCATAGTTATATCCAGGCTGTACCATAGTTATATCCAGACTGTACCATAGTTATATCCAGGCTGTACCATAGTTATATCCAGACTGTACCATAGTTATATCAAGACTGTACCATAATTCGTTATATCCAGGCTGTACCATAGCGAGTTATATCCAGACTGTACCATAGTTAGTTATATCCAGGCTGTACCATAGTTAGTTATATCCAGGCTGTACCATAGTTATATCCAGACTGTACCATAGTTATATCCAGACTGTACCATAGTTATATCCAGACTGTACCATAGTTATATCCAGGCTATACCATAGTTATATCCAGACTGTACCATAGTTATATCCAGACTGTACCATAGTTCGTTATATCCAGGCTGTACCACAGCGAGTTATATCCAGACTGTACCATAGTTAGTTATATCCAGGCTGTACCATAGTTATATCCAGACTGTACCATAGTTATATCCAGACTGTACCATAGTTATATCCAGGCTGTACCATAGTTATATCCAGACTGTACCATAGTTATATCCAGACTGTACCATAGTTATATCCAGACTGTACCATAGTTATATCGAGGCTGTACCATAGTTATATCCAGACTGTACCATAGTTATATCCAGGCTGTACCATAGTTATATCCAGACTGTACCATAGTTAGTTATATCCAGGCTGTACCATAGTTAGTTATATCCAGTCTGTACCATAGTTATATCAAGACTGTACCATAGTTATATCCAGGCTGTACCATAGTTATATCCAGACTGTACCATAGTTATATCCAGGCTATACCATAGTTATATCCAGACTGTACCATAGTTATATCCAGACTGTACCATAGTTATATCCAGACTGTACCATAGTTATATCCAGGCTATACCATAGTTATATCCAGACTGTACCATAGTTATATCCAGGCTATACCATAGTTATATCCAGACTGTACCATAGTTATATCCAGACTGTACCATGGTTCGTTATATCCAGGCTGTACCATAGCGAGTTATATCCAGACTGTACCATAGTTAGTTATGCCCAGGCTGTACCATAGTTAGTTATATCCAGGCTGTACCATAGTTATATCCAGACTGTACCATAGTTATATCCAGACTGTACCATAGTTATATCCAGGCTGTACCATAGTTATATCCAGACTGTACCATAGTTATATCCAGACTGTACCATAGTTATATCCAGACTGTACCATAGTTATATCCAGGCTGTACCATAGTTATATCCAGACTGTACCATAGTTATATCCAGACTGTACCATAGTTAGTTATATCCAGACTGTACCATAGTTATATCCAGGGTGTACCATAGTTATATCCAGACTGTACCATAGTTATATCCAGACTGTACCATAGTTAGTTATATCCAGACTGTACCATAGTTATATCCAGACTGTACCATAGTTATATCCAGACTGTCTCATAGTTATATCCAGGCTGTACCATAGTTATATCCAGACTGTACCATAGTTATATCCAGGCTGTACCATAGTTATATCCAGACTGTACCATAGTTATATCCAGACTGTCTCATAGTTATATCCAGGCTGTACCATAGTTATATCCAGACTGTCTCATAGTTATATCCAGGCTGTACCATAGTTATATCCAGACTGTACCATAGTTATATCCAGGCTGTCTCATAGTTATATCCAGGCTGTACCATAGTTATATCCAGGCTGTACCATAGTTATATCCAGGCTGTACCATAGTTATATCCAGACAGTACCATAGTTATATCCAGGCTGCACCATAGTTATATCCAGACTGTACCATAGTTATATCCAGACTGTACCATAGTTCGTTATATCCAGGCTGTACCATAGCGAGTTATATCCAGACTGTACCATAGTTAGTTATATCCAGGCTGTACCATAGTTAGTTATATCCAGGCTGTACCATAGTTATATCCAGACTGTACCATAGTTATATCCAGACTGTACCATAGTTATATCCAGACTGGACCATAGTTATATCCAGGCTGTACCATAGTTATATCCAGGCTGTACCATAGTTATATCCAGGCTGTCCCATAGTTATATCCAGGCTGTACCATAGTTAGTTATATCCAGACTGTACCATAGTTATATCCAGACTGTACCATAGTTAGTTATTTCCAGGCTGTACCATAGTTATATCCAGACTGTACCATAGTTATATCCAGACTGTACCATAGTTATATCCAGACTGTACCATAGTTATATCCAGGCTGTACCATAGTTATATCCAGACTGTACCATAGTTATATCCAGGCTGTACCATAGTTTTATCCAGACTGTACCATAGTTATATCCAGACTGTCTCATAGTTATATCCAGGCTGTACCATAGTTATATCCAGACTGTCTCATAGTTATATCCAGGCTGTACCATAGTTATATCCAGACTGTCTCATAGTTATATCCAGACTGTCTCATAGTTATATCCAGACTGTACCATAGTTATATCCAGACTGTCTCATAGTTATATCCAGGCTGTACCATAGTTATATCCAGACTGTCTCATAGTTATATCCAGGCTGTACCATAGTTATATCCAGACTGTCTCATAGTTATATCCAGGCTGTACCATAGTTATATCCAGACTGTCTCATAGTTATATCCAGACTGTCTCATAGTTATATCCAGACTGTACCATAGTTATATCCAGACTGTCTCATAGTTATATCCAGGCTGTACCATAGTTATATCCAGACTGTCTCATAGTTATATCCAGGCTGTACCATAGTTATATCCAGACGTTCTAATAGTTATATCCAGGCTGTACCATAGTTATATCCAGACTGTCTCACAGTTATATCCAGGCTGTACCATAGTTATATCCAGACTGTACCATAGTTATATCCAGGCTGTCTCATAGTTATATCCAGGCTGTACCATAGTTATATCCAGGCTGTACCATAGTTATATCCAGGCTGTACCATAGTTATATCCAGACTGTACCATAGTTATATCCAGGCTGTACCATAGTTATATCCAGACTGTACCATAGTTATATCAAGACTGTACCATAATTCGTTATATCCAGGCTGTACCATAGCGAGTTATATCCAGACTGTACCATAGTTAGTTATATCCAGGCTGTACCATAGTTAGTTATATCCAGGCTGTACCATAGTTATATCCAGACTGTACCATAGTTATATCCAGACTGTACCATAGTTATATCCAGACTGTACCATAGTTATATCCAGGCTATACCATAGTTATATCCAGACTGTACCATAGTTATATCCAGACTGTACCATAGTTCGTTATATCCAGGCTGTACCATAGCGAGTTATATCCAGACTGTACCATAGTTAGTTATATCCAGGCTGTACCATAGTTATATCCAGACTGTACCATAGTTATATCCAGACTGTACCATAGTTATATCCAGGCTGTCTCATAGTTATATCCAGGCTGTACCATAGTTATATCCAGACTGTACCATAGTTATATCCAGGCTGTACCATAGTTATATCCAGACTGTACCATAGTTATATCCAGACTGTCTCATAGTTATATCCAGGCTGTACCATAGTTATATCCAGACTGTCTCATAGTTATATCCAGGCTGTACCATAGTTATATCCAGACTGTACCATAGTTATATCCAGGCTGTCTCATAGTTATATCCAGGCTGTACCATAGTTATATCCAGGCTGTACCATAGTTATATCCAGGCTGTACCATAGTTATATCCAGACAGTACCATAGTTATATCCAGGCTGCACCATAGTTATATCCAGACTGTACCATAGTTATATCCAGACTGTACCATAGTTCGTTATATCCAGGCTGTACCATAGCGAGTTATATCCAGACTGTACCATAGTTAGTTATATCCAGGCTGTACCATAGTTAGTTATATCCAGGCTGTACCATAGTTATATCCAGACTGTACCATAGTTATATCCAGACTGTACCATAGTTATATCCAGACTGGACCATAGTTATATCCAGGCTGTACCATAGTTATATCCAGGCTGTACCATAGTTATATCCAGGCTGTCCCATAGTTATATCCAGGCTGTACCATAGTTAGTTATATCCAGACTGTACCATAGTTATATCCAGACTGTACCATAGTTAGTTATTTCCAGGCTGTACCATAGTTATATCCAGACTGTACCATAGTTATATCCAGACTGTACCATAGTTATATCCAGACTGTACCATAGTTATATCCAGGCTGTACCATAGTTATATCCAGACTGTACCATAGTTATATCCAGGCTGTACCATAGTTATATCCAGACTGTACCATAGTTATATCCAGACTGTCTCATAGTTATATCCAGGCTGTACCATAGTTATATCCAGACTGTCTCATAGTTATATCCAGGCTGTACCATAGTTATATCCAGACTGTCTCATAGTTATATCCAGACTGTCTCATAGTTATATCCAGACTGTACCATAGTTATATCCAGACTGTCTCATAGTTATATCCAGGCTGTACCATAGTTATATCCAGACTGTCTCATAGTTATATCCAGGCTGTACCATAGTTATATCCAGACTGTCTCATAGTTATATCCAGGCTGTACCATAGTTATATCCAGACTGTCTCATAGTTATATCCAGACTGTCTCATAGTTATATCCAGACTGTACCATAGTTATATCCAGACTGTCTCATAGTTATATCCAGGCTGTACCATAGTTATATCCAGACTGTCTCATAGTTATATCCAGGCTGTACCATAGTTATATCCAGACGTTCTAATAGTTATATCCAGGCTGTACCATAGTTATATCCAGACTGTCTCATAGTTATATCCAGGCTGTACCATAGTTATATCCAGACTGTACCATAGTTATATCCAGGCTGTCTCATAGTTATATCCAGGCTGTACCATAGTTATATCCAGGCTGTACCATAGTTATATCCAGGCTGTACCATAGTTATATCCAGACTGTACCATAGTTATATCCAGGCTGTACCATAGTTATATCCAGACTGTACCATAGTTATATCAAGACTGTACCATAATTCGTTATATCCAGGCTGTACCATAGCGAGTTATATCCAGACTGTACCATAGTTAGTTATATCCAGGCTGTACCATAGTTAGTTATATCCAGGCTGTACCATAGTTATATCCAGACTGTACCATAGTTATATCCAGACTGTACCATAGTTATATCCAGACTGTACCATAGTTATATCCAGGCTATACCATAGTTATATCCAGACTGTACCATAGTTATATCCAGACTGTACCATAGTTCGTTATATCCAGGCTGTACCATAGCGAGTTATATCCAGACTGTACCATAGTTAGTTATATCCAGGCTGTACCATAGTTATATCCAGACTGTACCATAGTTATATCCAGACTGTACCATAGTTATATCCAGGCTGTACCATAGTTATATCCAGACTGTACCATAGTTATATCCAGACTGTACCATAGTTATATCCAGACTGTACCATAGTTATATCGAGGCTGTACCATAGTTATATCCAGACTGTACCATAGTTATATCCAGGCTGTACCATAGTTATATCCAGACTGTACCATAGTTAGTTATATCCAGGCTGTACCATAGTTAGTTATATCCAGTCTGTACCATAGTTATATCAAGACTGTACCATAGTTATATCCAGGCTGTACCATAGTTATATCCAGACTGTACCATAGTTATATCCAGGCTATACCATAGTTATATCCAGACTGTACCATAGTTATATCCAGACTGTACCATAGTTATATCCAGACTGTACCATAGTTATATCCAGGCTATACCATAGTTATATCCAGACTGTACCATAGTTGTATCCAGGCTATACCATGGTTATATCCAGACTGTACCATAGTTATATCCAGACTGTACCATGGTTCGTTATATCCAGGCTGTACCATAGCGAGTTATATCCAGACTGTACCATAGTTAGTTATACCCAGGCTGTACCATAGTTAGTTATATCCAGGCTGTACCATAGTTATATCCAGACTGTACCATAGTTATATCCAGACTGTACCATAGTTATATCCAGGCTGTACCATAGTTATATCCAGACTGTACCATAGTTATATCCAGACTGTACCATAGTTATATCCAGACTGTACCATAGTTATATCCAGGCTGTACCATAGTTATATCCAGACTGTACCATAGTTATATCCAGACTGTACCATAGTTAGTTATATCCAGACTGTACCATAGTTATATCCAGGGTGTACCATAGTTATATCCAGACTGTACCATAGTTATATCCAGACTGTACCATAGTTAGTTATATCCAGACTGTACCATAGTTATATCCAGACTGTACCATAGTTATATCCAGACTGTCTCATAGTTATATCCAGGCTGTACCATAGTTATATCCAGACTGTCTCATAGTTATATCCAGGCTGTACCATAGTTATATCCAGACTGTCTCATAGTTATATCCAGGCTGTACCATAGTTATATCCAGACTGTACCATAGTTATATCCAGGCTGTCTCATAGTTATATCCAGGCTGTACCATAGTTATATCCAGGCTGTACCATAGTTATATCCAGGCTGTACCATAGTTATATCCAGACTGTACCATAGTTATATCCAGGCTGCACCATAGTTATATCCAGACTGTACCATAGTTATATCCAGACTGTACCATAGTTCGTTATATCCAGGCTGTACCATAGCGAGTTATATCCAGACTGTACCATAGTTAGTTATATCCAGGCTGTACCATAGTTAGTTATATCCAGGCTGTAACATAGTTATATCCAGACTGTACCATAGTTATATCCAGACTGTACCATAGTTATATCCAGACTGTACCATAGTTATATCCAGGCAATACCATAGTTATATCCAGACTGTACCATAGTTATATCCAGGCTGTACCATAGTTATATCCAGACTGTACCATAGTTATATCCAGGCTGTCTCATAGTTATATTCAGGCTGTACCATAGTTATATCCAGGCTGTACCATAGTTATATCCAGGCTGTACCATAGTTATATCCAGACTGTACCATAGTTATATCCAGGCTGTACCATAGTTATATCCAGACTGTACCATAGTTATATCCAGACTGTACCATAGTTCGTTATATCCAGGCTGTACCATAGCGAGTTATATCCAGACTGTACCATAGTTAGTTATATCCAGGCTGTACCATAGTTAGTTATATCCAGGCTGTACCATAGTTATATCCAGACTGTACCATAGTTATATCCAGACTGTACCATAGTTATATCCAGACTGTACCATAGTTATATCCAGGCAATAACATAGTTATATCCAGACTGTACCATAGTTATATCCAGACTGTACCATAGTTCGTTATATCCAGGCTGTACCATAGCGAGTTATATCCAGACTGTACCATAGTTAGTTATACCCAGGCTGTACCATAGTTAGTTATATCCAGGCTGTACCACAGTTATATCCAGACTGTACCATAGTTATATCCAGACTGTCTCATAGTTATATCCAGGCTGTACCATAGTTATATCCAGACTGTACCATAGTTATATCCAGGCTGTCTCATAGTTATATCCAGGCTGTACCATAGTTATATCCAGGCTGTACCATAGTTATATCCAGGCTGTACAATAGTTATATCCAGACTGTACCATAGTTATATCCAGGCTGCACCATAGTTATATCCAGACTGTACCATAGTTATATCCAGACTGTACCATAGTTCGTTATATCCAGGCTGTACCATAGCGAGTTATATCCAGACTGTACCATAGTTAGTTATATCCAGGCTGTACCATAGTTAGTTATATCCAGGCTGTACCATAGTTATATCCAGACTGTAACATAGTTATATCCAGACTGTACCATAGTTATATCCAGACTGTACCATAGTTATATCCAGGCAATACCATAGTTATATCCAGACTGTACCATAGTTATATCCAGGCTGTACCATAGTTATATCCAGACTGTACCATAGTTATATCCAGGCTGTCTCATAGTTATATTCAGGCTGTACCATAGTTATATCCAGGCTGTACCATAGTTATATCCAGGCTGTACCATAGTTATATCCAGACTGTACCATAGTTATATCCAGGCTGTACCATAGTTATATCCAGACTGTACCATAGTTATATCCAGACTGTACCATAGTTCGTTATATCCAGGCTGTACCATAGCGAGTTATATCCAGACTGTACCATAGTTAGTTATATCCAGGCTGTACCATAGTTAGTTATATCCAGGCTGTACCATAGTTATATCCAGACTGTACCATAGTTATATCCAGACTGTACCATAGTTATATCCAGACTGTACCATAGTTAGTTATATCCAGGCAATAACATAGTTATATCCAGACTGTACCATAGTTATATCCAGGCTGCACCATAGTTATATCCAGGCTGTACCATAGTTATATCCAGGCTGTACAATAGTTATATCCAGGCTGTACCATAGTTATATCCAGACTGTACCATAGTTATATCCAGACTGTACCATAGTTATATCCAGACTGTACCATAGTTATATCCAGGCTGTACCATAGTTATATCCAGACTGTACCATAGTTATATCCAGACTGTACCATAGTTAGTTATATCCAGACTGTACCATAGTTATATCCAGGGTGTACCATAGTTATATCCAGACTGTACCATAGTTATATCCAGACTGTACCATAGTTAGTTATATCCAGACTGTACCATAGTTATATCCAGACTGTACCATAGTTATATCCAGACTGTCTCATAGTTATATCCAGGCTGTACCATAGTTATATCCAGACTGTCTCATAGTTATATCCAGGCTGTACCATAGTTATATCCAGACTGTCTCATAGTTATATCCAGGCTGTACCATAGTTATATCCAGACTGTACCATAGTTATATCCAGGCTGTCTCATAGTTATATCCAGGCTGTACCATAGTTATATCCAGGCTGTACCATAGTTATATCCAGGCTGTACCATAGTTATATCCAGACTGTACCATAGTTATATCCAGGCTGCACCATAGTTATATCCAGACTGTACCATAGTTATATCCAGACTGTACCATAGTTCGTTATATCCAGGCTGTACCATAGCGAGTTATATCCAGACTGTACCATAGTTAGTTATATCCAGGCTGTACCATAGTTAGTTATATCCAGGCTGTAACATAGTTATATCCAGACTGTACCATAGTTATATCCAGACTGTACCATAGTTATATCCAGACTGTACCATAGTTATATCCAGGCAATACCATAGTTATATCCAGACTGTACCATAGTTATATCCAGGCTGTACCATAGTTATATCCAGACTGTACCATAGTTATATCCAGGCTGTCTCATAGTTATATTCAGGCTGTACCATAGTTATATCCAGGCTGTACCATAGTTATATCCAGGCTGTACCATAGTTATATCCAGACTGTACCATAGTTATATCCAGGCTGTACCATAGTTATATCCAGACTGTACCATAGTTATATCCAGACTGTACCATAGTTCGTTATATCCAGGCTGTACCATAGCGAGTTATATCCAGACTGTACCATAGTTAGTTATATCCAGGCTGTACCATAGTTAGTTATATCCAGGCTGTACCATAGTTATATCCAGACTGTACCATAGTTATATCCAGACTGTACCATAGTTATATCCAGACTGTACCATAGTTATATCCAGGCAATAACATAGTTATATCCAGACTGTACCATAGTTATATCCAGACTGTACCATAGTTCGTTATATCCAGGCTGTACCATAGCGAGTTATATCCAGACTGTACCATAGTTAGTTATACCCAGGCTGTACCATAGTTAGTTATATCCAGGCTGTACCACAGTTATATCCAGACTGTACCATAGTTATATCCAGACTGTCTCATAGTTATATCCAGGCTGTACCATAGTTATATCCAGACTGTACCATAGTTATATCCAGGCTGTCTCATAGTTATATCCAGGCTGTACCATAGTTATATCCAGGCTGTACCATAGTTATATCCAGGCTGTACAATAGTTATATCCAGACTGTACCATAGTTATATCCAGGCTGCACCATAGTTATATCCAGACTGTACCATAGTTATATCCAGACTGTACCATAGTTCGTTATATCCAGGCTGTACCATAGCGAGTTATATCCAGACTGTACCATAGTTAGTTATATCCAGGCTGTACCATAGTTAGTTATATCCAGGCTGTACCATAGTTATATCCAGACTGTAACATAGTTATATCCAGACTGTACCATAGTTATATCCAGACTGTACCATAGTTATATCCAGGCAATACCATAGTTATATCCAGACTGTACCATAGTTATATCCAGGCTGTACCATAGTTATATCCAGACTGTACCATAGTTATATCCAGGCTGTCTCATAGTTATATTCAGGCTGTACCATAGTTATATCCAGGCTGTACCATAGTTATATCCAGGCTGTACCATAGTTATATCCAGACTGTACCATAGTTATATCCAGGCTGTACCATAGTTATATCCAGACTGTACCATAGTTATATCCAGACTGTACCATAGTTCGTTATATCCAGGCTGTACCATAGCGAGTTATATCCAGACTGTACCATAGTTAGTTATATCCAGGCTGTACCATAGTTAGTTATATCCAGGCTGTACCATAGTTATATCCAGACTGTACCATAGTTATATCCAGACTGTACCATAGTTATATCCAGACTGTACCATAGTTAGTTATATCCAGGCAATAACATAGTTATATCCAGACTGTACCATAGTTATATCCAGGCTGCACCATAGTTATATCCAGACTGTACCATAGTTATATCCAGACTGTACCATAGTTCGTTATATCCAGGCTGTACCATAGCGAGTTATATCCAGACTGTACCATAGTTAGTTATACCCAGGCTGTACCATAGTTAGTTATATCCAGGCTGTACCATAGTTATATCCAGACTGTACCATAGTTATATCCAGACTGTACCATAGTTATATACAGACTGTACCATAGTTAGTTATATCCAGACTGTCTCATAGTTATATCCAGGCTGTACCATAGTTATATCCAGACTGTACCATAGTTATATCCAGGCTGTCTCATAGTTATATCCAGTCTGTACCATAGTTATATCCAGGCTGTACCATAGTTATATCCAGACTGTACCATAGTTATATCCAGACTGTACCATAGCGAGTTATATCCAGACTGTACCATAGTTAGTTATACCCAGGCTGTACCATAGTTAGTTATATCCAGGCTGTACCATAGTTATATCCAGACTGTACCATAGTTATATCCAGACTGTACCATAGTTATATCCAGGCTGTACCATAGTTATATCCAGGCTGTATCATAGTTATATCCAGACTGTATCATAGTTATATCCAGGGTGTACCATAGTTATATCCAGACTGTACCATAGTTATATCCAGACTGTACCATAGTTAGTTATATCCAGACTGTACCATAGTTATATCCAAGCTGTACCATAGTTATATCCAGGCTGTATGATAGTTATATCCAGACTGTACCATAGTTATATCCAGGCTGTACCATAGTTATATCCAGACTGTACCATAGTTATATCCAGGCTGTACCATAGTTATATCCAGACTGTACCATAGTTATATCCAGGCTGTACCATAGTTATATCCAGACTGTACCATAGTTAGTTATATCCAGGCTGTAATGACGTTCTTCGTTTGTGGAAAGAGAGTCGGACCGAAATGCAGCGTGTTGGTTACTCATATTTATTAGTGAAACAAACAACGAAACTATACATGAAATAACTAATAAATACAAAACAACAAAACGGAACGTGAAACCTATTACAGCCTGACTGGTGAACACTAACATAGAGACAGGAACAATAACCAACGAAATACAAAGCGAAACCCAGGCTACCTAAATACGGTTCCCAATCAGAGACAACGAGAATCACCTGAGTCTGATTGAGAACCGCCTCAGGCAGCCAAACCTAAGTAACACACGCCCCTAATCAGCTACAATCCCAATAACTAAAAAACCCCACTAAGAATACAACAAACAATAAACCCATGTCACACCCTGGCCCAACTAACTAGTCAACTAAAACACAAAATACTAAGACCAAGGCGTGACACAGGCTGTACCATAGTTAGTTATATCCAGGCTGTACCATAGTTATTTCCAGGCTGTACCATAGTTATATCCAGGCTGTACCATAGTTATATCCAGGCTGTACCATAGTTATATCCAGACTGTACCATAGTTATATCCAGGCTGTACCATAGTTATATCCAGGCTGTCCCATAGTTATATCCAGGCTGTACCATAGTTAGTTATATCCAGACTGTACCATAGTTATATCCAGACTGTACCATAGTTATATCCAGACTGTACCATAGTTATATCCAGGCTGTACCATAGTTATATCCAGGCTGTACCATAGTTATATCCAGGCTGTACCATAGTTATATCCAGACTGTACCATAGTTATATCCAGGCTGTACCATAGTTATATCCAGACTGTACCATAGTTGTATCCAGACTGTACCATAGTTATATCCAGGCTGTACCATAGTTATATCCAGGCTTTACCATAGTTATATCCAGGCTGTACCATAGTTATATCCAGACTGTACCATAGTTATATCCAGACTGTACCATAGTTATATCCAGGCTGTACCATAGTTATATCCAGGCTGTATCATAGTTATATCCAGACTGTATCATAGTTATATCCAGGGTGTACCATAGTTATATCCAGACTGTACCATAGTTATATCCAGACTGTACCATAGTTAGTTATATCCAGACTGTACCATAGTTATATCCAGGCTGTACCATAGTTATATCCAGGCTGTACCATAGTTATATCCAGTGTGTACCATAGTTATATCCAGACTGTACCATAGTTATATCCAGGGTGTATCATAGTTATATCCAAGCTGTACCATAGTTATATCCAGACTGTACCATAGTTATATCCAGACTGTACCATAGTTAGTTATATCCAGACTGTACCATAGTTAGTTTATCCAGACTGTACCATAGTTATATCCAGACTGTACCATAGTTAGTTATATCCAGGGTGTACCATAGTTCGTTATATCCAGACTGTATCATAGTTATATCCAGGCTGTCTCATAGTTATATCCAGGCTGTACCATAGTTATATCCAGGCTGTACCATAGTTATATCCAGACTGTACCATAGTTATATCCAGGCTGTACCATAGTTATATCCAGGCTGTACCATAGTTATATCCAGGCTTTACCATAGTTATATCCAGGCTGTACCATAGTTATATCCAGGCTGTACCATAGTTATATCCAGGCTGTACCATAGTTATATCCAGGCTGTACCATAGTTATATCCAGGCTGTACCATAGTTATATCCAGACTGTACCATAG
The DNA here is from genome assembly GCF_036934945.1 of Oncorhynchus masou masou. Classification (NCBI taxonomy): domain Eukaryota; kingdom Metazoa; phylum Chordata; class Actinopteri; order Salmoniformes; family Salmonidae; genus Oncorhynchus; species Oncorhynchus masou. The sequence continues at coordinate 68,187,300 of NC_088240.1, forward strand.
TTCGTTATATCCAGACTGTACCATAGTTATATCCAGGCTTTACCATAGTTATATCCAGACTGTACCATAGTTATATCCAGACTGTACCATTGTCATATCCAGACTGTACCATAGTTATATCCAGGCTGTACCATAGTTATATCCAGGCTGTACCATAGTTATATCCAGGCTGTACCATAGTTATATCCAGGCTTTACCATAGTTATATCCAGGCTGTACCATAGTTATATCCAGGCTGTACCATAGTTATATCCAGACTGTACCATAGTTCGTTATATCCAGACTGTACCATAGTTATATCCAGGCTTTACCATAGTTATATCCAGACTGTACCATAGTTATATCCAGACTGTACCATAGTCATATCCAGACTGTACCATAGTTATATCCAGGCTGTACCATAGTTATATCCAGGCTGTACCATAGTTATATCCAGGCTTTACCATAGTTATATCCAGGCTGTACCATAGTTATATCCAGGCTGTACCATAGTTATATCCAGACTGTACCATAGTTATATCCAGGCTGTACCATAGCTAGTTATATCCAAACTGTACCATAGTTATATCCAGGCTGTACCATAGCTAGTTATATCCAGACTGTACCATAGTTAGTTATATCCAGGCTGTCCCATAGTTATATCCAGGATGTACCATAGTTATATCCAGGCTGTACCATAGTTATATCCAGGCTGTACCATAGTTAGTTATATCCAGGCTGTCCCATAGTTATATCCAGGCTGTCCCATAGTTATATCCAGGCTGTACCATAGTTATATCCAGGCTGTACCATAGTTATATCCAGGGTGTACCATAGTTATATCCAGGGTGTACCATAGTTAGTTATATCCAGGCTGTCCCATAGTTATATCCAGGCTGTACCATAGTTATATCCAGGCTGTACCATAGTTATATCCAGACTGTAACATAGTTAGTTATATCCAGGCTGTCCCATAGTTATATCCAGGCTGTACCATAGTTATATCCAGGCTGTACCATAGTTATATCCAGGCTGTCCCATAGTTATATCTAGACTGTACCATAGTTATATCCAGGCTGTACCATAGTTATATCCAGGCTGTACCATAGTTAGTTATATCCAGGCTGTACCATAGTTAGTTATATCCAGGCTGTACCATAGTTATATCCAGGCTGTACCATAGTTAGTTATATCCAGGCTGTACCATAGTTAGTTATATCCAGGCTGTACCATAGTTATATCCAGGCTGTACCATAGTTAGTTATATCCAGGCTGTACCATAGTTATATCCAGGCTGTACCATAGTTATATCCAGGCTGTACCATAGTTATATCCAGACTGTACCATAGTTAGTTATATCCAGGCTGTACCATAGTTATATCCAGACTGTACCATAGTTAGTTATATCCAGGCTGTACCATAGTTATATCCAGGCTGTACCATAGTTATATCCAGACTGTACCATAGTTAGTTATATCCAGACTGTACCATAGTTAGTTATATCCAGACTGTACCATAGTTAGTTATATCCAGACTGTACCATAGTTATATCCAGACTGTACCATAGTTATATCCAGGCTGTACCATAGTTATATCCAGACTGTACCATAGTTATATCCAGGCTGTACCATAGTTATATCCAGGCTGTACCATAGTTATATCCAGACTGTACCTGTCACGCCTTGGTCTTAGTATTTTGTGTTTTAGATAATTAGTTGGTCAGGCCAGGGTGTGACATGGGTCTATGTTATTGTGTTGTCGTATTGGGGTTTTTGTAGGCATTGGGATTGTGGTTGATTAGGGGTGTGTTTAGTTTAGGTTTGGCTGCCTGAGGCGGTTCTCAATCAGAGTCAGGTGATTCTTGTTGTCTCTGATAGGGAACCGTATTTAGGTAGCCTGGGTTTCACTGTGTATTTCGTGGGTGATTGTTCCTGTCTCTGTGTAGTTTCACCAGATAGGCTGTACTTAGGTTTCACGTTCCGTTTGTTTTTTGTTTTTTGTATTTATTAGTTATTTCAGGTATCGTTCCGTCTTTCTTCATTAATTAACATGAGTAACCAACACGCTGCATTTCGGTCCGACTTTCTTGCGACAAACGAAGAACGGCGTTACACTACCATAGTTATATCCCAGCTGTCCCATAGTTATATCCAGGCTGTACCATAGTTATATCCAGGCTGTACCATAGTTATATCCAGACTGTACCATAGTTATATCCAGACTGTACCATAGTTATATCCAGACTGTACCATAGTTATATCCAGGCTGTACCATAGTTATATCCAGGCTGTACCATAGTTATATCCAGGCTGTACCATAGTTATATCCAGACTGTACCATAGTTAGTTATATCCAGGCTGTACCATAGTTATATCCAGGCTGTACCATAGTTATATCCAGACTGTACCATAGTTATATCCAGGCTGTACCATAGTTAGTTATATCCAGGCTGTACCATAGTTATATCCCAGCTGTCCCATAGTTATATCCAGGGTGTACCATAGTTATATCCAGACTGTACCATAGTTATATCCAGACTGTACCATAGATATTTCCAGGCCTTACCATAGTTATATCCAGACTGTACCATAGTTATATCCAGGCTGTACTATAGTTAGTTATATCCAGGCTGTACCATAGTTAGTTATATCCAGACTGTACCATAGTTATATCCAGACTGTACCATAGTTATATCCAGGCTGTACCATAGTTATATCCAGGCTGTACCATAGTTAGTTATATCCAGGCTGTACCATAGTTAGTTATATCCAGACTGTACCATAGTTATATCTAGGGTGTACCATAGTTAGTTATATCCAGGCTGTAGTACTCCCATAGTTAGTTATATCCAGGCTGTAGTATTACCATAGTTAGTTATATCCAGGCTGTAGTTCTACCATAGTTAGTTATATCCAGGCTGTAGTACTACCATAGTTAGTTATATCCAGGCTGTAGTACTACTATAGTTAGTTATATCCAGGCTGTAGTACTCCCATAGTTAGTTATATCCAGGCTGTAGTACTCCCATAGTTAGTTATATCCAGGCTGTAGTACTACCATAGTTAGTTATATCCAGGCTGTAGTACTACCATAGTTAGTTATATCCAGGCTGTAGTACTACCATAGTTAGTTATATCCAGGCTGTAGTACTACCATAGTTAGTTATATCCAGGCTGTAGTACTACCATAGTTAGTTATATCCAGGCTGTAGTACTACCATAGTTAGTTATATCCAGGCTGTAGTACTACCATAGTTAGTTATATCCAGGCTGTTGTACTACCATAGTTAGTTATATCCAGGCTGTAGTACTACCATAGTTAGTTATATCCAGGCTGTAGTACTACCATAGTTAGTTATATCCAGGCTGTAGTACTACCATAGTTAGTTATATCCAGGCTGTAGTACTACCATAGTTAGTTATATCCAGGCTGTAGTACTACCATAGTTAGTTATATCCAGGCTGTAGTACTACCATAGTTAGTTATATCCAGGCTGTAGTACTACCATAGTTAGTTATATCCAGGCTGTAGTACTACCATAGCTAGTTGTATCCAGGCTGTAGTACTACCATAGTTAGTTATATCCAGGCTGTAGTACTACCATAGTTAGTTATATCCAGGCTGTAGTACTACCATAGTTAGTTATATCCAGGCTGTAGTACTACCATAGTTAGTTATATCCAGGCTGTAGTACTACCATAGTTAGTTATACCATAGTACTACCATAGTTATATCCAGGCTGTAGTACTACCATAGTTAGTTATATCCAGGCTGTAGTACTACCATACCATAGTAGTTAGTTATATCCAGGCTGTAGTACTACCATAGCTAGTTGTATTCAGGCTGTAGTACTACCATAGTTAGTTATATCCAGGCTGTAGTACTACCATAGTTAGTTGTATTCAGGCTGTAGTACTACCATAGTTAGTTATATCCAGGCTGTAGTACTACCATAGTTATTCCAGGCTGTAGTATACCATCTAGTTGTATTCAGGCTGTAGTACTACCATAGTTAGTTATATCCAGGCTGTAGTACTACCATAGTTAGTTATATCCAGGCTGTAGTACTACCATAGCTAGTTGTATTCAGGCTGTAGTACTACCATAGTTAGTTATATCCAGGCTGTAGTACTACCATAGCTAGTTGTATTCAGGCTGTAGTACTACCATAGTTAGTTATATCCAGGCTGTAGTACTACCATAGTTAGTTATATCCAGGCTGTAGTACTACCATAGCTAGTTGTATTCAGGCTGTAGTACTACCATAGTTAGTTATATCCAGGCTGTAGTACTACCATAGTTAGTTATATCCAGGCTGTAGTACTACCATAGCTAGTTGTATTCAGGCTGTAGTACTACCATAGTTAGTTATATCCAGGCTGTAGTACTACCATAGTTAGTTATATCCAGGCTGTAGTACTACCATAGCTAGTTGTATTCAGGCTGTAGTACTACCATAGTTAGTTATATCCAGGCTGTAGTACTACCATAGTTAGTTGTATCCAGGCTGTAGTACTACCATAGTTAGTTATATCCAGGCTGTAGTACTACCATAGTTAGTTATATCCAGGCTGTAGTACTACCATAGCTAGTTGTATTCAGGCTGTAGTACTACCATAGTTAGTTATATCCAGGCTGTAGTACTACCATAGCTAGTTGTATCCAGGCTGTAGTACTACCATAGTTAGTTATATCCAGGCTGTAGTACTACCATAGTTAGTTATATCCAGGCTGTAGTACTACCATAGTTAGTTATATCCAGGCTGTAGTACTACCATAGTTAGTTATATCCAGGCTGTTAGTTATATCCACTACCATAGTTAGTTATATCCAGGCTGTAGTACTACCATAGTTAGTTATATCCAGGCTGTAGTACTACCATAGCTAGTTGTATTCAGGCTGTAGTACCATAGTTAGTTATATCCAGGCTGTAGTACTACCATAGTTAGTTATATCCAGGCTGTAGTACTACCATAGCTAGTTGTATTCAGGCTGTAGTACTACCATAGTTAGTTATATCCAGGCTGTAGTACTACCATAGTTAGTTATATCCAGGCTGTAGTACTACCATAGCTAGTTGTATTCAGGCTGTAGTACTACCATAGTTAGTTATATCCAGGCTGTAGTACTACCATAGCTAGTTGTATCCAGGCTGTAGTACTACCATAGTTAGTTATATCCAGGCTGTAGTACTACCATAGTTAGTTGTATCCAGGCTGTAGTACTACCATAGCTAGTTGTATTCAGGCTGTAGTACTACCATAGTTAGTTATATCCAGGCTGTAGTACTACCATAGTTAGTTGTATCCAGGCTGTAGTACTACCATAGTTAGTTATATCCAGGCTGTAGTACTACCATAGTTAGTTATATCCAGGCTGTAGTACTACCATAGTTAGTTGTATCCAGGCTGTAGTACTACCATAGTTAGTTATATCCAGGCTGTAGTACTACCATAGTTAGTTATATCCAGGCTGTAGTACTACCATAGCTAGTTGTATTCAGGCTGTAGTACTACCATAGTTAGTTATATCCAGGCTGTAGTACTACCATAGCTAGTTGTATCCAGGCTGTAGTACTACCATAGTTAGTTATATCCAGGCTGTAGTACTACCATAGTTAGTTATATCCAGGCTGTAGTACTACCATAGTTAGTTATATCCAGGCTGTAGTACTACCATAGTTAGTTATATCCAGGCTGTAGTACTACCATAGTTAGTTATATCCAGGCTGTAGTACTACCATAGCTAGTTGTATTCAGGCTGTACCATTGCTAGATATATCCAGGCTGTGTAACCGCATTCTTCTACCTCCTTCTCTGACGAAGAGGTGGAATAAGGATCGGACCAAAATGCAACGTGGTTCGTTCCATACATCTTTAATATTGACGAAACACGAACAATACAAAACAACAAACGTTGAAAACCGAAACAGCCCTGACTGGTGCAACAAACACAGAGACAGGAACAATCACCCACAAACACACAGTGAAACCCAGGCTACCTAAATAGGGTTCCCAATCAGAGACAACGATAATCACCTGACTCTGATTGAGAACCGCCTCAGGCAGCCATAGACCAATCTGTACACCCCACACAACCCCAAGACGAAACACACTACAAATAAACCCATGTCACACCCTGGCCTGACTCAATAAATGAAGATAACATAATAAATATAAACCAGGGCGTGACAGGCTGTACCATAGCTAGTTAACATGAAACTATTTTCATATTTAGCCAAAACAGGCTTTGTGGGAAGCTCGATTTGTCTGCACAATCTGCAGTGTACGACGTCGTTAATAGTAGTGATGGAATGCTACTAGTTGGATAATATGCATACACAAAGATTTAAGATTTAAAATGTAGCATCATCAAAACAGTTCATTATTTAGCGAAACATCAGTATTTCACTATGTGTTTAACGAGAAACGTCTTGGACGTTCTTTATCCTTGTCTCACCTGGTTGCCTTCGGGTCCCATATGACCACATCAGCATCACATCCCTTAGCGATCTTTCCCTTCTGGGGGTAGAAGTTGAAGATTTTTGCTGCATTGCTGCTGGTGACAGCTACGAATCGATTCTCGTCCATTTTCCCGCTATGCTGCGGAAAGTAATTACACAAAATACTGAGTTTCAACATTCTGGATATGAATGACAAATTCCATATTTCCTGACATAATTAACCTGACCAAAGGTCAATGCTTAATGGTGCAGTAAGCGATTAAAAGTTTCACTCCAAATATCAAAACGTGTCATTTTTTTGCCAGCGTTTTACAATGTTAATTTTTGCAATAGCCTCCGGGTCAACCGATCCTGAGAGAAGGGCAGAAAGAAGTAAGGGAGGAAGAAATAAATGGAAAGAGAAGGACAGAAAGAAAGCTAGCCTGCTGCTACATCCACTATGACAGTTTGGATTGATTCTGACCACTCATTTTTGTATGAGCTGTATCCTTGTCCTGGACAACAACAAAAACATCACTTTCAGTGGAGAATCTCCATGAGTATGCTTTTTGGTGTAGGGCTATAGGCTTAATCTGTCCGGGAAACTGGCCTATAGTGTGTATAATAAAGAATGATGTGATATGATGAATGAGAGGCCTAACTGACAACGCCCTTCTCCCAAATGACAGACATCCTGTCCTCCACTCCGTTGACTCCATTGGGGATCTTTGTAAAGTCGTCTTTGCCCAGGGCTTTCTGACACACAGAGAATGTGCAGTTGTCTGTCCCAGTCACGCTGAGGTCATCACTGGAAGAATGAAACAGAAGCATCGACATCACTAAACGGTAAGGCAGCCATCTTTACTGCCTGTCATTCATTTCTATTGCACCGACAATATGCAGTTTCACCTCACTTTCCTTGCTTTTTCAAAGATTCCACTGTGTTTTCCACTGTTGTCCACCTTCCCAGTTCCTGTGTTCCTGGCTGGTTGGTAACACTGTGTTACATACACTCCAATTATACATATATTATGTGATATATGTTATAAACAGTCATGACTGTTGGGATCATATGCTGATAGCTAGTCATGACTACTTATAACATCTGTAATGTCATTATGACAGTGTTATGGAGCACTTATGTGACAGAGGGTGCATGGAAGGTGTAACCTAATATGCTTTACTCAGTGAAAAGGGCAGGAGAGGGACAGTGAGAGCAGGTTGATATTGTTTAAGGCTCCACATACTTTGCCAGTAGGTCCATAAGGTAACCCGGGGTGCTGGGGTCGGGCCTCAGAGGTGGGCCCATGACGAACTTGGCAGCGTGGGCCCAGTCTTTGTGCCAGCAGTGGGTGCCATCTGTACCCAGTCCTGCTGCTATGGGCTCTCCAAACACCACACGGCCTGTTGTGGCAAAAACATCCCCAAAACATGCACACATAACACAGAACACCATCCATGTCATGTTGAGCCTCTCTCTCACTCTCTCTGTCTCTGTCTGTCTGTCTCTCTCTCATTCTCTCTCACTCTCTCTGTCTCTGTCTGTCTGTCTCTCTCTCATTCTCTCTCACTCTCTCTGTCTCTGTCTGTCTGTCTCTCTCATTCTCTCTCACTCTCTTTGTCTCTGTCTGTCTGTCTCTCTCTCATTCTCTCTCACTCTCTCTGTCTCTGTCTGTCTGTCTGTCTCTCTCTCATTCTCTCTCACTCTCTCTGTCTCTGTCTGTCTCTCTCTCATTCTCTCTCACTCTCTCTGTCTCTGTCTGTCTGTCTCTCTCTCATTCTCTCTCACTCTCTCTGTCTCTCTCTGTCTCTGTCATTCTTTCCCACCCACAGTTCCTCCCAGCAGGCATTGTCAGGCCCCCTCACCATTTCTGCGTGCGTTGGACACCACCTTAGCAGCAGACTTGCTCATGACGTGGACAACATAGAGCGGGCAGTTGACAGCGTGGGCGATGGTGATGGCTCTCTGGGTGGCTTCAGCCTCCACCTCCTCAGGACGACACAACTCATGACCCTCCGGCCCTGTGATGCCCAGGGACAGCATCTTCTTAGCCCCCTGCCAAGTGAGAGAAGGTCAGTTTAAAAACTGCCCCCTAAATGCCAGATAAAATAAAAACTGCCTGTGTGACTCAGATAAACTTTTGTTACAAAAGGTTATACAAGCATGAGCATATGAGCATAGAATATTACACCATGACGCAAACAGGTTTTCCTCAGCTAGTGTTGAGGGAGGAAGCTGACATGTTACATGTTTTTTCAAACAGACAATGGTTTTATTACGAATACTACTCTATGGAAGTTTAGTTTCTAATCGTTTACATAAAAGTTATCTGTAAACTCACTCTAAACATGCTCACAATAAATGTATCTCCTGAATATTTTGTCACCACAAACAGACTACATATTGGTCATCTGCTGACCTCTAGTGGTTATTCTATAGACATCACCTTGGAAAAGAAAGTTAACAATTCAGAGCGAGAACATTTCAACCTGAATCAAACGGAAGTCGGTGTTGATCCTTGGACTTTTTGTGTAACTGATATTGTATTGAGTGAATACTGATTTTAGTATCATTTCAGGTTAACACCGACCCACCTGTTCAGCTAAAACAGAGGACAGTTACTGTAATGAACCTTGCCCCTTCAGACATTGACAAGGAACATACAAAATAAGAGTTAAGTAATAAGTCAAATAGTTTCCCCCTTAGTTAATCATTTATTGTGCTCTTTGCTTCCACATTGCAGCAGCATAAAAACATTCTCAGCAACATAACTTCATTTTCAAATGTGCGCAAGAATGAATGCCATAGAGGGGTAAAATGATCAATTATAAAATTATCAACAATGAAAGCTATGAACTGTAATTCCAGTGTCATGAGATTGCAAAACATGACACTGCAAAACAAGTTTGGTTTGGTTCCCGTACCTCATATGGAGGAATGAGATGAGCTACTGTCCATGTGCCTTTATGTAGGCCATGACACGTAAATGGTACTCTTATACTCATATATGAATTACATGACCAAATGACCGCCAATGATAAGGTTATGTTGGCTGTGTTCTAGGATGCACCTTGATGACACACATGACAAGGTACATGAGATGAATGGAGAGAACAGGGTAGACAAAGATGAAGAAGACTGTGTGTCTGTTTGCTGTGGGTTTTGTAATACTAGCATGTATGGTAAAACATCTTCATGTGTGATATGTTACTGTCAGACATTATGTGATTTGACATTCCATAGTTATGTTGGTGCTGCAATAGAATCAATGTGTGGGCTCCTTATTTACCAACATGGGCAAAGAGTCTCAAAGACAACACAACTAGACATCAATAGCTATCCACATCTGTGAAGATTTGAAAACAATGTTAACTAGTTCAAGCACATACTGTGCTGCATAGATAGATGAAAATATAGGTACTCTACTAATCTCAGAGGAAACATTTCTTACCAGTACCTTAGCCCACATTAGGTATTTCACACACTCATGGGACAAAGTATTTTATAACCAACGGTCAAATCTTACATCACCAAGAGTAGAACTTCATCATCTAGACTAGGATTGGATAGAGTTAGTTTTGCATGGCTTGGATAGAGTTAGTTTTACATGGCTTGGATAGGGTTAGTTTTACATGGCTTTGAGAGGTAGTTTTACATGTCTTGGATAGGATTATTTTTGCATGGCTTTGAGGGGTAGTTTTACATGGCTTTGATAGGGTTAGTTTTACATGGCTTGGAGAGGGTTAGTTTGACATGGCTTGGATAAGGTTGGTTTTGCATGGCTTGGATAGGGTTAGATTTGCATGACTTGGGTAGCGTTAGTTTTACATGGCTTGGATAGGGTTAGTTTTGCATGGCTTGGATAGGGTTAGTTTTGCATGGCTTGGATAGGGTTAGTTTTGCATGGCTTGGATAGGGTTAGTTTTGCATGGCTTGGATAGGGTTAGTTTTAAATGGCTTGGAAAGGGTTAGGTTTGCATGGCATGGATAGGATATGGTTAATTTTACATGGCTTGGATAGGGTTAGTTTTGCATGGCTTGGATAGGATTAGTTTAAAATGGCTTGGAAAGGGTTAGGTTTGCATGGCATGGATAGGATATGGTTAATTTTACATGGCTTGGATAGGGTTAGTTTTGCATGGCTTGGATAGGGTTAGTTTTAAATGGCTTGGAAAGGGTTAGGTTTGCATGGCATGGATAGGATATGGTTAATTTTACATGGCTTGGATAGGGTTAGTTTTGCATGGCTTGGATAGGGTTAGTTTTGTATGGCTTGGATAGGGTTAGTTTTAAATGGCTTGGAAAGGGTTAGGTTTGCATGGCATGGATAGGATATGGTTAATTTTACATGGCTTGGATAGGGTTAGTTTTGCATGGCTTGGAAAGGGTTAGGTTTGCATGGCATAGATAGGATATGGTTAATTTTACATGGCATGGATAGGGTTAGTTTTGCATGGCTTGGATAGGATTAGTTTAAAATGGTTTGGATAGGGTTAGTTTTGCATGGCTTGGATAGGATTAGTTTCACATGGCTTGGACAGAATTAGTTTTACATGGTTTGGGTAGAGTTTGTTTTACCTGGCTTGGACAGAGTTAGTTTTTCATAGCTTGGACAGGGTTAGTTTCACATGGCTTGAATAGGGTTAGTTTTACATGGCTTGGATAGGATTAGTTTTACATTTACATTTAAGTCATTTAGCAGACGCTCTTATCCAGAGCGACTTACAAATTGGTGAATTCACCTTCTGACATCCAGTGGAACAGCCACTTTACAATAGTGCATCTAAATCATTAAGGGGGGTGGTGAGAAGGATTACTTATCCTATCCTAGGTATTCCTTGAAGTGGTGGGGTTTCAGGTGTCTCCGGAAGGTGGTGATTGACTCCGCTGTCCTGGCGTCGTGAGGTGAGTTTGTTCCACTATTGGGGGGCCAGAGCAGCGAACAGTTTTGACTGGGCTGAGCGGGAACTGTACTTCCTCAATGGTAGGGAGGCGAGCAGGCCAGAGGTGGATGAACGCAGTGCCCTTGCTTGGGTGTAGGGCCTGATCAGAGCCTGGAGGTACTGCGGTGCCGTTCCCCTCACAGCTCCGTAGGCAAGCACCATGGTCTTGTAGCGGATGCGAGCTTCAACTGGAAGCCAGTGGAGAGAGCGGAGGAGCGGGGTGATGTGAGAGAACTTGGGAAGGTTGAACACCAGACGGGCTGCGGCGTTCTGGATGAGTTGTAGGGGTTTAATGGCACAGGCAGGGAGCCCAGCCAACAGCGAGTTGCAGTAATCCAGACGGGAGATGACAAGTGCCTGGATTAGGACCTGCGCCGCTTCCTGTGTGAGGCAGGGTCGTACTCTGCGGATGTTGTAGAGCATGAACCTACAGGAACGGGCCACCGCCATGATGTTGGTTGAGAACGACAGGGTGTTGTCCAGGATCACGCCAAGGTTCTTAGCGCTCTGGGAGGAGGACACAATGGAGTTGTCAACCGTGATGGCGAGATTTTACATGGCTTGAATAGGGTTTGTTTTACATGGCTTGGATAGAATTAGTTTTGCATGTAAGGGAATACCCCTCTGAAATGTACACAAATGAATGGAAACTTATTTGTACTGTAGGAAACATATACACGATGTTGCAAATGTCATATGGCAAATGCCAAGTGTCACACAGCAAAAATCCAATAGATGGCGAGCGTGCTCCACTGTACATTTTCATATTGCAAATGCACATCAAGTCAAGACCATAGGGTCAAATTTTGAAAATCAAATACTTATCACCCCCTTAAAAAGTGCTCCCTTTTTTCAAAATTCTTTCGATTTTTTTGTCAATTATACTTATATAACAACTGTATGAACATACCTTTGTCATATTTTATTTTCATATTTTTAAGCCATGAATCAACCTAGATGGTCTATTTGTCATGTATGATGAGAGAGAAGTGGGACTCCAAAATGACTCCAAAAATCCAAAATGACCCGGGGCACCACCTATTGGATGGGCACGGGTGGGGGGTGCTCCCTACCCAACCGTGAACCACTTGCACCCCCTTAAAGGCATTAAAAACAATTTTTTTAAGTGCTCCTGGTAACCCGTTCCAATCACCAGGCGCATGGTTGTCCATTTGCAATATGTTTCAATGGGCATTTACCATCACAAATTTGACATGCTCAAAAATACTGCAGGAATGCGATATTGGCTGGCCCGATGAACTCAGGATGGCCGGGCAGTGATTCTGGTTCCTCTTCTATGCTTGTTAGTGTTGATTTCAGAATATCCATTTGGTGATGGTCTATCACTGTTTAAACATATTTCAAATGGGAAAAAGTCAGCCAGCAAGTCACTGCCCATCGGTCAACGAGATATCATTCTGACACCACACCCACTTTTTCCAACTCGTTTAGAAGCCAACTATCACACATTTCAAAGCAGGCCCTTCACATAATAAAAACATAAAACACGTAGTTACGTTCTAGCTGCGGGTCCAGTTCTGACATTATGTGTAAAATCAAAACAAAACAAAAATTCAAAATCTAATTTTATTTGTCACATACACATGGCTAGCAGATGTTAATGCGAGTGTAGCGAAATGCTTGTGCTTCTAGTTCCGACAATGCAGTAATAACCAATGAGTAATCTAACCTAACAATTCCATAACTACGACCTTATACACACAAGTGTAAAGGGATAAAGAATATGTACATGAAGATATATGAATGAGTGATGGTACAGAACGGCATAGGCAAGATGCATTAGATGGTATCGAGTAGAGTATATCCATATGAGATGAGTAATGTAGGGTATGTTAACATAAAAGTGGCATAGTTTAAAGTGGCTAATGATAAATGCATTACATAAAGATGGCAAGATGCAGTAGATGCGTACAGTATAGCGTACAGTATATACATATGAGATGAGTAATGTATGTTATTTAAACATTATATTAAGTGGCATTGTTTAAAGTGTAGGCCTAGCTGAGGTGACCGATAGGTCATTTGGAGCCCAAGCTGCAACCTTAATTGGTACTGAAAATCCACATTTTCCGTGCGGTTCTATGGGGTCCTTGAATGAGCTAACGGACAGAAATGTTAGGGTCCGTCTCTATGGGCCCGAGGCGGTTTCAATGCACCTAGTCTTGGGACTCTGGGACTTTTCTAAATGTTGTCATTTTCGTGATTTTCAAAATGAATTGAAGTTATTGCAAATGTACAAGGCTTTACAAGGAACCTTCTAGAGCCACATAACTCACCGTGCACTATCGACTTGAGCTCTAGAACAGGTTTCTAAAGTGTCAGAGCTCTAGGTCTGACGGTTATTTGTAGTTCGAGCAAAAGTAACTATTGCAGGCTCTGTATTTCACTCCCACCTTGCGGTGTGTATGTGTGAGCTTTTCTTGGAAGTCTGATGGGAGAACTGACAGATTTACAGTTCATGAGGGTTACCTAATCACACATATGAAGTTTTGGAAACATCAGACCTTTTTAACCCTTCAAAACAGCCCCTATGACCCCAATTTAAGGCACTTCCGGTTGGCACAGGAAGCTACAAGTAAACAAATATCCTGATTGGGGTATGCTCTTACGGAATCCAGAATTTAAAGTCTTTACGTTAAGAATTGACTGATCTGCATAGGGTTGAATGCAGTGAGTTTCACAAACTGCAGGTTTGGTATATCGAAACACCTTTCGGGTGAATTTAATCAATTCCGGTTGCTCCAGGAAGCTTAGAATTGACACAGGTAGACCTCATATTGGCCTGATGGATTGTCATCGAAGACAGGTTCATAAGGTATTCATAACCCACATTGGCTGCAGGTTGAATTTAGGGGAGCAGACAATGTATTCCTATGGGTGAGATGTCATTGTGATCTGTGAGATGAAAAAACCCTGTTTTCACTGTTAAGGGTTAACGCCACACGGTAGGCTAGTTGAGAACAAGTTCTCATTTGCTATTGCAACCTGGCCAAGATAAAGCATAGCAGTGTGAACAGAAAACAACACAGAGTTATACATGGATTAAAAAATAAACAATAAACAAGTCAATAACATAGTAGAAAAAAATAATCTATATACATTGTGTGCAAAAGGCATGAGGAGGTAGGCAATAAATAGGCCATAGGAGTGAATAATTACAATTTAGCAGATTAACACTGGAGTGATAAATGATCAGATGAACATGTGCAGGTAGAGATACAGGTGTGCAAAAGAGCAGAAAAGTAAATAAAATAAAAACAGTATGGGGATGAGGTAGGTAAATTGGGTGGGCTATATACCGATGGACTATGTACAGCTGCAGTGATCGGTTAGCTGCTCAGATAACAGATGTTTAAAGTTGGTGAGGGTGATAAAAGTCTCCAACTTCAGAGATTTTTGCAATTCGTTCCAGTCGCAGGCAGCAGAGAACTGGAAGGAAAGGCGGCCAAATGAGGTTTTGGCTTTAGGGATTATCAGCGAGATACACCTGCTGAAGCTCGTTTGGAGGTTAGATAGCACAGTGTCCAAGGAAGGGCCAGAAGTATACAGAATGGTGTCATCTGCGTTGAGGTGGATCAGGGAATCGCCCGCAGCAAGAGCAACATCATTGATATATACAGAGAAGAGTCGGCCCAAGAATTGAACCCTGTGGTACCCCCATAGAGACTGCCAGAGGACCGGACAACATGCCCTCCGATTTGACACACTGAACTCTGTCTGCAAAGTAGTTGGTGAACCAGGCAAGGCAGTCATTAGAAAAACCGAGGCTACTGAGTCTGCCGATAAGAATATGGTGATTATTAACAGAGTCGAAAGCCTTGGCCAGGTCGATGAAGACGGCTGCACAGTACTGTCTTTTATCGATGGCGGTTATGATATCGTTTAGTACCTTGAGTGTGGCTGATGTGCACCCATGACCGGCTCGGAAACCGGATTGCACAGCGGAGAAGGTACGGTGGGATTCGAGATGGTCAGTGATCTGTTTGTAGACTTGGCTTTCGAAGATCTTAGATAGGCAGGGCAGGATGGATATAGGTCTGTAACAGTTTGGGTCCAGAGTGTCTCCCTCTATGAAGAGGGGGATGACCGCGGCAGCTTTCCAATCCTTGGGGATCTCAGATGATACGAAGGAGAGGTTGAACAGGCTGGTAATAGGGGTTGCGACAATGGCGGCGGACAGTTTCAGAAATAGAGGGTCCAGATTGTCAAGCCCAGCTGATTTGTATGGGCCCAGGTTTTGCAGCTCTTTCAGAACATCTGCTATCTGGATTTGGGTAAAAGAGAAGCTGGGGAGGCGTGGGCGAGTAGCTGCGGGGGGGGGCGGAGCTGTTGGCCGAGGTTGGAGTAGCCAGGAGGAAGGCATGGCCAGCCTTTGAGAAATGCTTGTTGAAGTTTTCGATTATCACGGATTTATCGGTGGTGACCGCGTTACCTAGCCTCAGTGCAGTGGACAGTTGGGAAGAGGTGCTCTTGTTCTCCATGGACTTCAGTGTCCAATAACTTTTTGGAGTTAGAGCTACAGGATGCAAATTTCTGCTTGAAAAAGCTGGCCTTTGCTTTCCTGACTGACTGCGTATATTGGTTCCTGACTTCCCTGAACAGTTGCATATCGCGGGGACTATTCGATGCTATTGCAGTCCGCCATAGGATGTTTTTGTGCTGGTCGAGGGCAGTCAGGTCTGGAGTGAACCAAGGGCTATATCTGTTCTTAGATCTGCATTTTTTTAACGGAGCATTCTTGTCTAAGATTTGAGGAAGTTACTTTTAAAGAATGACCAGGCATCCTCAAGTGACGGGATGAGGTCAATATCCTTCCAGGATACCCGGGCCAGGTGGATTAGAAAGACCTGCTAGCAGAAGTGTTTTAGGGAGCGATTGACAGTGATGAGGGGTGGTCGTTTGACCGCGGATCCGTAGCGGATTCAGGCAATTAGGCAGTGATCGCTGAGATCCTGATTGAAGACAGCAGAGGTGTATTTAGAGGGCAAGTTGGTCAGGATAATGTCAATTAGGGTGCCCATGTTTACGGATTTAGGGTTGTACGTGGGGTCCTTGATGATTTGTGTGAGATTGAGGGCATCTAGCTTAGATTGTAGGACTGCTGGGGTGTTTAGCATATCCCAGTTTAGGTCACCTAACAGAACAAACTCTGAAGCTAGATGGGGGGCAATCAATTCACAGATGGTGTCCAAGGCACAGCTGGGAGCTGAGGGGGGTCGGTAGCAGGCAGCAACAGTGAGAGACTTATTTCTAGAGAGATTCATTTTTAATATTAGAAGTTCGAACTGTTTGGGCATAGACCTGGAAAGTATAACAGAACTTTGCAGGCTATCTCTGCAGTAGATTGCAACTCCTCCCCCTTTGGCAGTTCTATCTTGACGGAAAGTGTTATAGTTGGGTATGAAAATCTCAGATTTTTTGGTGGCCTTCCTAAGCCAGGATTCAGACACGGCAAGGACATCAGGGTTAGCAGAGTGTGCTAAAGCAGCAAGTAAAACAAACTTAGGGAGGAGGCTTCTGATGTTGGCTTCTGATGCATAAAACCAAGGCTTTTTCGATCACAGAAGTCAACAAATGAGGGTGCCTGGGGACATGCAGGGCCTGGGTTTACCTCCACATCACCCGAGGAACAGAGGAGGAGTAGGATGAGGGTGCGGCTAAAGGCTATCAAAACTGGTCAACTAGAGTGTTGGGGACAAGGAATTAAAGGAACAGATTTATGGGCGTGGTAGAATATATTCAGGGCATAATGTGCAGACAGGGGTATGGTGGGGTGCGGGTACAGCGGAGGACAAGCCCAGGCACTGGGTGATGATAAGAGAGGTTGTATCTCTGGACATGCTGGTTGAGGTCACCGCATATGTAGGGGGGTGGGAGGTTGGACAAAGGAGGTATCAGAGGTGTGAGGAGTGGAACTAGGGGCTCCATTGTAAACTAAAACAATGATAACTAACCTGAACAATAGTATACAAGGCATATTGATATTTGAGAGAGACATACAGCAAGGCATAAAGTAATCGCAGGTCTTGATTGGGAGAGCTTGCTAAAACAACAGGTGAGACTACAACAGCTCGTCAGCTAAGACAACAACAGCAGGTAAAATGGCGATGACTAGGCAGAGAGGGTCGGATTAACTACACACAGAGCCTGAGTTCGCGGCTGGGGCTGACAGATAAAACATAAATAAACAGAATGTAGTACCGTGATTAATGGACAGTCCAGCAGGCATCAGCTATGTAGCCAAGTGATCATAGTGTGCAGGGGAAAGCAGTAGATGGAACAGGGAAGCCGCCACTACGCTAGCACGCGGGCGACACGGGTAGGGGGGGTCTGCTCAGACGGAGGCCGGTTGAAGGCACAGCGGATGGAGTATTCGTCGGCAGACCAGTCGTGGTGGTGCGGCGGGGGGCCATGTTGACAGAGAATCCAAGCCAAATGGCGAAAGAGGTATTGTAGAATTTAGTTTGCTAGCAGCCTGGCTCACGGCTAACTGGTGCTAGCTTCGTGGCAGTGGCGTTAGCCAAGGTCCAGAGTTTACAGCAAGGATCCAGTGGAGTATTGGGCTCTAGCCGTGTATGAGTGGGGTTCGGGCGAACAGCTGAGTAGGCCGGGAGGTGGGGAGGTGGGCCTCAGGGATAGCTTCGGTACTGGGTGCAAGCTAGCTGTGAAGATCAGAAGTAGTGGTCCAGGGATTAGGGCAGGAATCCGGCGTTGTTGTGGAGAGACAGTTCGATACTGGTAGACTGGCGAGTATTATCTAGGC
Source organism: Oncorhynchus masou masou (assembly GCF_036934945.1). Lineage (NCBI taxonomy): Eukaryota > Metazoa > Chordata > Actinopteri > Salmoniformes > Salmonidae > Oncorhynchus > Oncorhynchus masou. The sequence continues at coordinate 68,205,449 of NC_088240.1, forward strand.
TAAAAACAGGGTTGGCTGTGCAGAAGGTAAAAGCCGCTACCAGTGGCTAACAATGACTAAACAGCTTGTAGCTAATTAGCTGGTTAGCTTCTGAAGGTTCTTGAATGTATTCTAAAATTAAAAATAATAGAGATTCCGTATCACATTGGGTGAGGCAGGTTACCGGAAGGTATAATCAAATTAAAAATTGAAAATAGATTGAAAATAAATATGGGTCCAGTGAGTGGTTGGGCTGGCTGGGGACATGGCGATTCAGACAGTTAGCAGGCCTGTGCTAACAAGCTAACAGTTAGTAGGCCGGGGTTAAACAAGCTAGCAGTTAGCAGACCGGGGATAAATAAGCTAGCAGTTAGTAGACCGGGGCAGGCTAGCAGTTAGCAGGCCGGGTTAGCAAGCAAGCAGATAGCAGGGGCTATAAAGTTAGCCTTTGGGGGACGTGGGGTTAAGTCTGTTTTTGCCTCTTCGTGCGGTGACGTCGATAGACCGGTCGAGGAATTAGTAGGGTTCCAAGTAGCTCTAGGTAGCTAGCAGGCCTAGCTGGTTAGCATAATGGGCCTTCAGCGGGCGTCTCGCCTGAGGGGCCTGTTGGAGTCCTCAGGCAGATTATGTCAGTATTCCAGTCGTAGGGGATCTGCAGGGTTCCATGCCCCGTACCGGCTGTAGAAGGGGTCCGGATATTGTAGCCCAGGAGTATGCTTCGGTGGTAGCACAGGAGCTCTGGCTGGGCTAGCTTCAAGCTAAGTGGATGGAAACGCTAGCCAGGAGAGGTCATCCGGGGTTGCAGTTAGCTCGTTGTGAAGATCCAGATGAAAATGTTCAGTTTGCGGTGGGAATCTGGGGATAAAAATAATAGGTCCGTTATGCTCTGGTTAGAGTCACATTGTTCGAATTGGCGAGAGCTATTCGAGCTAAAGGTTAGCTGATGACCGCTGGCAATGATTTGCTGACTGATAGCTGGTAGTTAGCTGGCTAGCTACAGTTGAGAGATTTCAGATCAAAAGTAAATATAGATACTTTTGAATAAAAAAATGCAGATCCACGCTACATTGGGTGAGGCGGGTTGCAGGAGAGTTTTTAGATGTTGAGGTTTAGCAAAATATTTTAAAAGATATGCGAAGAAAATATATATACATATATATATACAAGGGACACGACAGGACAAAAACGTCTGACTGCTACGCCATCTTGGAACATTCCTGTGGTTGAATTGTCCTTCTAACCCTAACGGTTCCACCGCTGTCCCCCAAAAGCATCTGCAATTTAGGACCAGGCTTCATTATGGGCCTACTTTTTTTCACGGTAGCTGCACTCAGGGTGAGCTACAGTCAAGCGGGGCATCTCGTTGAACTCGGCACGGCCTAGAGACTATGGTGATGCCATTTTTAGTGTTGATTTCAGTCTGTCATTTCGGTGATGGTTCATCACTGTTGAAACATATTGCAAATGTACAAAAGTCAGCGTCCATCAGTCATTTAGATATCATTCTGGCACCAAACTTATACCACCTGATACCAGACCTACTTTTTCCAACTTGTCTAGAAGCCAACTATCACATATTTCAGAGCAGGCCCATAATTCACAGCGCCTTCATTTTAAACCATAATAAAAACGTTAAACACATGTTCTAGCTGCGGGCCCAGTTCTGACATTATGTGTAGGCCTATGTGAGGCAGCCCTGAATCTGAGTTTTTGCTCGATTGGTCATTTGGTGCCCGATCAATTACCTTAATTGGTGCTGAAAATCCACTTTTTCCGGGCGTTGCTACGGGGTCCTTGAATGAGCTATCGGACAGAAGCGTTGGGGTCCATTTCTATGGGCCGAGGCGGTTTCAATGCACCTAATCTTGTGACTCTGGAACTTTTCTAAATGTCGTCATTTTCATGATGGTCAAAATGAATTGAAGTTATTGCAAATGTACGAGGCTGTTTCTTGGTCTGAGAACCTTCTAGAGCCACATAACTCACCACACACTATTGACTTGAGCTCAAGAACAGGTTTCTAAAGTTTCAGAACTCTAGGTCTGACGGTTCTTTGATAGTTAGAATGAAGGTAACTATTGCAGGCTCTGTGCGTCTGCAAGCCCCACACTGTGTCACTTCATCCTTGCTGTGTGTGTGTATGTGTGAGTTTTTCTTGGAAATCTGATGGAAGACATGCCTGATTTACAGTTCATGAGGGTTCCCTAATCACACATATGATGTTTTGGTAAGGTCTGACCTTTTTAACCCTTCGAAACTGCCACTATGGTCCCAATTTAAGGCAATTCCGGTTGACACAGGAAGCTGAAAGTGAAAAACATATCCTCCTTGGGGTAGGCTCTTACAGAATTTTGAGTTTTAAGTCTTTACGTTAAGAATTTACTGATTTACAGAGGGTTGAATGAGTGTGTGTGAATTCAGAAAATCACAGAAATCTCACATAGCTCCGAAACCCACCTTAACAGATTTGTCTGAATACGCCGCAACTGGATCTGTAACTTTTTTGGGGAAAAAACACATTTCTTTGAGCATCACCAATTGTACATTGTACGATTTCTCTTAAATTCTGATAGATAAATGGCTGGTCCTTTTTTTCCTGATACCGTACGTTCATGTACTTTGACGTGAAGTAATCAAATTAGAGCTCTATTTTCGTTTTTTGACCTTTAATCCCAGGATAATGCCCTTAACTCAAAACGTGTTGAGGCCTCGACGCCAATCTTGTTTCTGGGCTAACTACCCATTATGCCAAACCTATGCTCACCAAGTTTCGTCTTTGAAGTCTTTTCCGTTTAGGAGAAATGGCCATATCGTGATTGGTGATGTTTTGTACATTTGCAATAAGATTACATTCACCATCTGGTGGAATTTACCGAGACAGCGGAAAAATGGCCAAAATTTGAAAAATGTATAAAGATGGAATGTCCAAGAGACTTCGTTCGATGACTTCCTGGAAGATCTGGCCCCGGTGCACGGCCCACCGCCGTCTGCGAGTTTTAGAAACATTTGCGGATGTCTAGTAGTTTGGAGTTTCTCATCAATCATACAGCAAATACCTGAAAGTGCCCTTCATGTATGGCATGGATATGGTTAGTTTTGCATTGTTTGGATAGGGTAAGTTTTACATTGCTTGGACAGAGTTAGTTTTACATGGCTTGAATAGGGTTAGTTTTGCATGGCTTGGTTGGGGTTAGTTTTACATGGATTGGATAGGGTTTGTTTTACATGGCTTGCATAGTGTTAGTTTTACATGGATTGGATAGGGTTTGTTTTATACAGCTTGGATAGTGTATGTTTTACATGGATTGGATAGGGTTTGTTTTACATGGCTTGGATAGTGTATGTTTTACATGGCTTGGATAGGGTTAGTTTTGCATGGCTTGGACAGAGTTAGTTTTGCATGGCTTGAATATGGTTAGTTTTATATGGCTTGGATAGGGTTAGTTTTACATGGCTTGGATAGGGTTAGTTTTAAATGGCTTGGATAGGGTTAGTTTTAAATGGCTTGGATAGGGTTAGTTTTACATGGCTTGAATAGTGTATGTTTTACATGGCTTGGATAGGGTTATATTTGCATGGCTTGGACAGAGTTAGTTTTACATGACTTTGATAGGGTTAGTTTTGCATGGCTTGGATAGGGTTCGTTTTGCATGGCTTGGATAGGGTTATTTTTTCATGGCTTGTGTCACGCCTTGGTCTTTGTATTTTGTGTTTTCGTTATATATTTGGTTAGGCCAGGGTGTGACATGGGTTTATGTATTGTATTTTCGTATTGGGGTTTGTAGTATTTGGGATTGTAGCTGATTAGGGGTGTGTGTGGTAAATAGGTTTGGCTGCCTGAGGCGGTTCTCAATCAGAGTCAGGTGATTCTCGTTGTCTCTGATTGGGAACCGTATTTAGGTAGCCTGGGTTTCGCTTTGCATTTCGTGGGTGATTGTTCCTGTCTCTGTGTCAGTTTCACCAGTCAGGCTGTAATAGGTTTCGTTCCGTTTGTTGTTTTGTATTTATTTAGTTATTCATGTATAGTTCGTTTGTTTGTTTCACTAATATAAACATGAGTAACCTACACGCTGCATTTCGGTCCGACTTTCTTGCGACAAACGAAGAACGCCGTTACAGAATCACCCACCACACACGGACCGAGCAGCATGTTAACAGGCAGGAGCTACACGAGAGGCAACAGAAGCAGCTTCAGTGGGAGAGGCTACACCATTTGGAGAATTGGACATGGGAGGAAGAACTGGACGGAAAAGGACCCTGGGCTCAGCCTGGTGAATATCGCCGCCCCAAGGAGGAATTAGAAGCGGCTAAAGCAGAGAGGCGCTGGTATGAGGAGGCAGCACGGCGATGTGGATGGAAACCCGAAAAGCAGCCCCAAAAATTTCTTGGGGGGGGGCTATCAGGGAGAGTGGCTGAGTCAGGAGACAGACCTGAGCCAACTCTCCCTGTTTATTGTGAAGAGCCAAGGAGGAGACCAGAACCAGTGTTGGAGGTGAGCGAAGCAGAGACTGTGAAGGAGTTAATGGGGAAATTGGAGGAGAGATTAATGAGGGAGTTGCTAGTTTGGTGCTTTAGGTACAATATTCGTCCGACGGAGTGTGTCAGGGATTTAATGGCACCTGGGTCAGCGCTCCATACTAGTCCTGAGGTGCGTGTTAGTCGGCTGGTGAAAAGTGTGCCAGCCTCACGCACTAAGCCTCCTGTGTACCTACCTAGCCTTGCACGTCCTGTGCCAGTCCTGCTCTCAGGCTCTCCAGTACACCTTCACGGTCCAGTCCATCCTGTGCCACCTTCACACACCAGTCCTCCGATGGTAGCTCCCCGCACCAGGCTTCCTGTGCGTGTCCTCTATCCAGTACCACCTCCACACCCCAGCCCTCCGGTAGCAGCTCCCCGCACTAGGCTTCCTGTGCGTGTCCTCGGCCCAATACCACCAGTGCCAGCACCACGCATCAGGCCTTCAGTGCGCCTCGCCTGTTCAGCGCAGCCAGCGCTTTCTCCCTCTCCTGCCTGTATGGAGCAGCCAGAGCTGCCAGCCTGCATGGAGCAGCTAGAGCTGCCAGTCTGTATGGAGCAGCTAGAGCTGCCAGTCTGCAAGGAGCTGCCAGTCTGCATGGATCGTCCAGATCTGCCAGTCAGCCAGACTCTTCCAGATCTGCCAGTCAGCCAGACTCTTCCAGATCTGCCAGTCAGCCAGACTCTTCCAGATCTGCCAGTCAACCAGACTCTTCCAGATCTGCCAGTCAACCAGACTCTTCCAGATCTGCCAGGCAGCCAGACTCTTCCAGATCTGCCAGTCAGCCAGACTCTTCCAGATCTGCCAGTCAACCAGACTCTTCCAGATCTGCCAGTCAACCAGACTCTTCTAGATCTGCCAGTCAACCAGACTCTTCCAGATCCGCCAGTCAGCCAGGATCTGCCAGATCTGCTAGTCAGCCAGGATCCGCCAGTCGGCCAGGATCTGCCAGTCAGCCAGGATCCGCCAGTCAGCCAGGATCTGCTAGTCAGCCAGGATCCGCCAGTCGGCCAGGATCCGCCAGTCGGCCAGGATCCGCCAGTCAGTCAGGATCCGCCAGTCAGCCAGGATCCGCCAGTCAGCCAGGATCTGCCGGATTCAACTACCTGGCTGGGCTTCATCTCAGTACTGGGCTTCTTCTCGGTACTGGGCTTCTTCTCAGTACTGGGCTTATTCTCAGTCCCGAGCTGCCCCTCAGTCCCGAGCTGCCCCTCAGTCCAGAGCTGCCCCTCAGTCCCGAGCTGCCCCTCAGTCCCGAGCTGCCTCAGTCCCGAGCTGCCCCTCAGTAATGAGCTGCTCCTCTGTTATGTAGGGTTCTGGGTGAGGACTATTCGGCCATGGTCGGCGGTGAGGGTGGATTATCCCAGGACGCAAAGGGGAGGAACAATGACATTTATGAAGTGGGGTCCACGTCCGGAGCCGGAACAGCCACCATGGACAGACGCCCACCCGGACCCTCCCTATGGTTTTGAGGTGCGTTCGGGAGTCCGCACCTTGGGGGGGGGGGGGTTCTGTCACGCCTTGGTCTTTGTATTTTGTGTTTTCGTTATATATTTGGTTAGGCCAGGGTGTGACATGGGTTTATGTATTGTATTTTCATATTGGGGTTTGTAGTATTTGGGATTGTAGCTGATTAGGGGTGTGTGTGGTAAATAGGTTTGGCTGCCTGAGGCGGTTCTCAATCAGAGTCAGGTGATTCTCGTTGTCTCTGATTGGGAACCGTATTTAGGTAGCCTGGGTTTCGCTTTGCATTTCGTGGGTGATTGTTCCTGTCTCTGTGTCAGTTTCACCAGTCAGGCTGTAATAGGTTTCGTTCCGTTTGTTGTTTTGTATTTATTTAGTTATTCATGTATAGTTCGTTTGTTTGTTTCACTAATAAACATGAGTAACCTACACGCTGCATTTCGGTCCGACTTTCTTGCGACAAACGAAGAACGCCGTTACAGCTTGGGCAGAGTCCATTTCATATGACTTGGATAGGGTTAGTTTTGCATGGTTTGCATAGGCTTAGTTTAACATTGCTTGGATAGGGTTAGTTATGCATGGTTTGGATAGGGTTAGTTTAACATTGCTTGGATAAGGTTAGTTTGACATGGCTTGGATAAGGTTAGTTTTGCATGGCTTGGTTGGGGTTAGTTTTACATGGCTTGGATAGGGTTTGTTTTACATGGCTTGATTGAGGTTAGTTTTACATGGATTGGAAGGGTTTGTTTTATATAGCTTGGATAGTGTAAGTATTACATGGATTGGATATTGTTTGTTTTATATGGCTTGGATAGGGTTATATTTGCATGGCTTGGACAGAGTTAGTTTTACATGGCTTGGATAGGGTTAGTTTTGCATGGCTTGAGTTGTGTATGTTTTGTATGGCTTGAATAGGGTTTGTTTTGCATGGCTTGGATAGGGTTAGTTTTGCATGGCTTGGACAGAGTTAGTTTTACATGGCTTTGATAGGGTTAGTTTGACATGGATTGGACATGGTTTTACATGTCTTGTATAGGGTTAGCTTTGCATGGCTTGGATAGGGGTAGATTTGCATGGCTTGGATAGGGGTAGATTTGCATGGCTTGGATAGGGTTAGTTTTGCATGGCTTGAATAGGGTTAGTTTTGCATGGCTTGGATAGGTTTCGTTTTACATGGCTTGGATAAGGTTAGTTTTACATGGCTTGGATAGGGTTAGTTTTACATGGCTTGGATAGGGTTAGTTTTACATGGCTTGGATAGGGTTAGTTTTACATGGCTTGGATACGGTTAGTTTTACATGGCTTGGATAGGGTTAGTTTTACATGGCTTGGATAGGGTTAGTTTTACATGGCTTGGATAAGGTTACTTTTACATGGCTTGGATAAGGTTAGTTTTACATGGATTGGATAGGGTTAGTTTTACATGGCTTGGATAAGGTTAGTTTTACATGGCTTGGATAGGGTTAGTTTTACATGGCTTGGATAGGGTTAGTTTTACATGGCATGGATAGGGTTAGATTTACATGGCTTGGATAGGGTTAGTTTTACATGGCAAGGATAGGGTTAGTTTTACATGGCTTGGATAGGGTTGGTTTTACATGGCTTGGATAGGGTTGGTTTTACATGGCTTGGATAGGGTTAGTTTTACATGGCTTGGATAGGGTTAGTTTTACATGGCTTGGACAGGGTTCGTTTTAAATGGCTTGGATAGGGTTAGTTTTACATGGCTTGGATAGAGTTAGTTTTAAATGGCTTGGATAGGGTTAGTTTTACATGGCTTGGATAGGGTTAGTTTTAAATGGCTTGGATAGGGTTCGTTTTAAATGGCTTGGATAGGGTTAGTTTTACATGGCTTGGATAGAGTTAGTTTTACATGGCTTGGATAGGGTTAGTTTTACATGGCTTGGATAGGGTTAGTTTTAAATGGCTTGGGTAGGGTTAGTTTTACATGGCTTGGATAGGGTTAGTTTTACATGGCTTGGGTATAGTTAGTTTTACATGGCTTGGATGGAGTTTGTTTTAAATGGCTTGGATAGGGTTAGTTTTACATGGCTTGGATAGAGTTAGTTTTAAATGGCTTGGATAGGGTTAGTTTTACATGGCTTGGATAGGGTTAGTTTTAAATGGCTTGGGTAGGGTTAGTTTTACATGGCTTGAATAGTGTATGTTTTACAAGGCTTGGATAGGGTTATATTTGCATGGCTTGGACAGAGTTAGTTTTACATGACTTTGATAGGGTTAGTTTTGCATGGCTTGGATAGGGTTCGTTTTGCATGGCTTGGATAGGGTTATTTTTTCATGGCTTGGGCAGAGTCCATTTTATATGACTTGGATAGGGTTATATTTGCATGGCTTGGACAGAGTTACTTTTACATGACTTGAATAGGGTTAGTTTTGCATGGCTTGATTCAGGTTGGTTTTGCATGGTTTGGATAGTGTTAGTTTTACATTGCTTGGATAGGGTTAGTTTTGCATGGCTTGAGTTGTGTATGTTTTGTATGGCTTGAATAGGGTTTGTTTTGCATGGCTTGGACAGAGTTAGTTTTACATGGCTTTGATAGGGTTAGTTTGACATGGATTGGACATGGTTTTACATGTCTTGTATAGGGTTAGTTTTACATGGCTTGGATAGGGTTAGATTTGCATGGCTTTCATAGGGTTAGTTTTACATGGCTTGAATAGGGTTAGTTTTGCATGGCTTGGATAGGTTTCGTTTTACATGGCTTGGATAAGGTTAGTTTTACATGGCTTGGATAAGGTTAGTTTTACATGGCTTGGATAGGGCTAGTTTTACATGGCTTGGATAGGGCTAGTTTTACATGGCTTGGATAGGGTTAGTTTTACATGGCTTGGATAGGGTTAGTTTTACATGGCTTGGATACAGTTAGTTTTACATGGCTTGGATAGGGTTAGTTTTACATGGCTTGGATAGGGTTAGTTTTACATGGCTTGGATAGGGTTAGTTTTACATGGCTTGGATAGGGTTAGTTTTACATGGCTTGGATAGGGTTAGTTTTACATGGCTTGGATAAGGTTCCTTTTACATGGCTTGGATAGGGTTAGTTTTACATGGCTTGGATAAGGTTAGTTTTACATGGCTTGTATAGGGTTAGTTTTACATGGCTTGGATAGGGTTAGTTTTACATGGCTTGGATAGGGTTAGTTTTACATGGCATGGATAGGGTTAGATTTACATGGCTTGGATAGGGTTAGTTTTACATGGCTTGGATAGAGTTCGTTTTAAATGGCTTGGATAGGGTTAGTTTTACATGGCTTGGATAGGGTTAGTTTTAAATGGCTTGGATAGGGTTAGTTTTAAATGGCTTGGATAGGGTTAGTTTTAAATGGCTTGGATAGGGTTAGTTTTAAATGGCTTGGGTAGGGTTAGTTTTACATGGCTTGGATAGGGTTAGTTTTACATGGCTTGGATATAGTTAGTTTTACATGGCTTGGATGGAGTTAGTTTTAAATGGCTTGGATAGGGTTAGTTTTACATGGCTTGGATAGGGTTAGTTTTAAATGGCTTGGGTAGGGTTAGTTTTACATGGCTTGAATAGTGTATGTTTTACAAGGCTTGGATAGGGTTATATTTGCATGGCTTGGACAGAGTTAGTTTTACATGACTTTGATAGGGTTAGTTTTGCATGGCTTGGATAGGGTTATATTTGCATGGCTTGGACAGAGTTAGTTTTACATGACTTTGATAGGGTTAGTTTTGCATGGCTTGGATAGGGTTCGTTTTGCATGGCTTGGATAGGGTTATTTTTTCATGGCTTGGGCAGAGTCCATTTTATATGACTTGGATAGGGTTATATTTGCATGGCTTGGACAGAGTTACTTTTACATGACTTGAATAGGGTTAGTTTTGCATGGCTTGATTCAGGTTGGTTTTGCATGGTTTGGATAGTGTTAGTTTTACATTGCTTGGATAGGGTTAGTTTTGCATGGCTTGAGTTGTGTATGTTTTGTATGGCTTGAATAGGGTTTGTTTTGCATGGCTTGGACAGAGTTAGTTTTACATGGCTTTGATAGGGTTAGTTTGACATGGATTGGACATGGTTTTACATGTCTTGTATAGGGTTAGCTTTGCATGGCTTGGATAGGGGTAGATTTGCATGGCTTGGATAAGGTTAGATTTGCATGGCTTTCATAGGGTTAGTTTTACATGGCTTGGATAGGTTTCGTTTTACATGGCTTGGATAAGGTTAGTTTTACATGGCTTGGATAAGGTTAGTTTTACGTGGCTTGGATAAGGTTAGTTTTACATGGCTTGGATAGGGTTAGTTTTACATGGCTTGGATAGGGTTAGTTTTACATGGCTTGGATACAGTTAGTTTTACATGGCTTGGATAGGGTTAGTTTTACATGGCTTGGATAGGGTTAGTTTTACATGGCTTGGATAGGGTTAGTTTTACATGGCTTGGATAGGGTTAGTTTTACATGGCTTGGATAAGGTTCCTTTTACATGGCTTGGATAGGGTTAGTTTTACACGGCTTGGATAAGGTTAGTTTTACATGGCTTGGATAGGGTTAGTTTTACATGGCTTGGATAGGGTTAGTTTTACATGGCATGGATAGGGTTAGATTTACATGGCTTGGATAGGGTTAGTTTTACATGGCTTGGATGGGGTTAGTTTTACATGGCTTGGATAGGGTTAGTTTTACATGGCTTGGATAGGGTTAGTTTTATATGGCTTGGATAGGGTTAGTTTTACATGGCTTGGATAGGGTTAGTTTTAAATGGCTTGGGTAGGGTTAGTTTTACATGGCTTGAATAGTGTATGTTTTACAAGGCTTGGATAGGGTTAGTTTTACATGGCTTGGATATGGTTAGTTTTACATGGCTTGGATAGAGTTAGTTTTAAATGGCTTGGACAGGGTTAGTTTTACATGGCTTGGATAAGGTTAGTTTTACATGGCTTGGATAGGGTTAGTTTTACATGGCTTGGATAGGGTTAGTTTTACATGGCTTGGATATGGTTAGTTTTACATGGCTTGGATAGGGTTAGTTTTACATGGCTTGGATAGGGTTAGTTTTACATGGCATGGATAGGGTTAGATTTACATGGCTTGGATAGGGTTAGTTTTACATGGCTTGGATAGGGTTAGTTTTACATGGCTTGGATAGGGTTAGTTTTACATGGCTTGGATAGGGTTAGTTTTACATGGCTTGGATAGGGTTAGTTTTACATGGCTTGGATAGGGTTTATTTTACATGGCTTGGATAGAGTTAGTTTTAAATGGCTTGGACAGGGTTAGTTTTACATGGCTTGGATAGAATTAGTTTTACATGGCTTGGATAGAGTTAGTTTTAAATGGCTTGGATAGGGTTAGTTTTACATGGCTTGGATAGGGTTAGTTTTACATGGCTTGGATAGGGTTAGTTTTACATGGCTTGGATAGGGTTAGTTTTATATGGCTTGGATAGGGTTCGTTTTGCATGGCTTGGATAGGGTTAGTTTTGCATGGCTTGGGCAGAGTCCATTTTATATGACTTGGATAGTATGTTTTACATGGCTTGGATAGGGTTATATTTGCATGGCTTGGACAGAGTTAGTTTTACATGACTTTGATAGGGTTAGTTTTGCATGGCTTGGATAGGGTTCGTTTTGCATGACTTGATTCAGGTTGGTTTGGCATGGTTTGGATAGTGTTAGTTTTACATTGCTTGGATAGGGTTAGTTTTGCATGGCTTGAGTTGTGTATGTTTTGTATTGCTTGAATAGGGTTTGTTTTGCATGGCTTGGATAGGGTTAGTTTTGCATGGCTTGGACAGAGTTCGTTTTACATGGCTTTGATAGGGTTAGTTTGACATGGATTGGACATGGTTTTACATGTCTTGTATAGGGTTAGCTTTGCATGGCTTGGATAGGGGTAGATTTGCATGGCTTGGATAAGTTTAGATTTGCATGGCTTTCATAGGGTTAGTTTTACATGGCTTGAATAGGGTTAGTTTTGCATGGCTTGGATAGGTTTCGTTTTACATGGCTTGGATAAGGTTAGTTTTACATGGCTTGGATAAGGTTAGTTTTACATGGCTTGGATAGGGTTAGTTTTACATGGCTTGGATAGGGTTAGTTTTACATGGCTTGGATAGGGTTAGTTTTACATGGCTTGGATACGGTTAGTTTTACATGGCTTGGATAGGGTTAGTTTTACATGGCTTGGATAGGGTTAGTTTTACATGGCTTGGATAGGGTTAGTTTTACATGGCTTGGATAAGGTTCTTTTACATGGCTTGGATAGGGTTAGTTTTACATGGCTTGGATAAGGTTAGTTTTACATGGCTTGGATAAGGTTAGTTTTACATGGCTTGGATAGGGTTAGTTTTACATGGCTTGGATAGGGTTAGTTTTCCATGGCATGGATAGGGTTAGATTTACATGGCTTGGATAGAGTTTGTTTTGCATGGCTTGGATAGGGTTAGTTTTACATGGCTTGGATAGGGTTAGTTTTACATGGCTTGGATAGGGTTAGTTTTATATGGCTTGGATAGGGTTAGTTTTACATGGCTTGGATAGGGTTAGTTTTAAATGGCTTGGGTAGGGTTAGTTTTACATGGCTTGAATAGTGTATGTTTTACAAGGCTTGGATAGGGTTATATTTGCATGGTTTGGACAGAGTTAGTTTTACATGGCTTGGATAAGGTTAGTTTTACGTGGCTTGGATAAGGTTAGTTTTACATGGCTTGGATAGGGTTAGTTTTACATGGCTTGGATAGGGTTAGTTTTACATGGCTTGGATACAGTTAGTTTTACATGGCTTGGATAGGGTTAGTTTTACATGGCTTGGATAGGGTTAGTTTTACATGGCTTGGATAGGGTTAGTTTTACATGGCTTGGATAGGGTTAGTTTTACATGGCTTGGATAAGGTTACTTTTACATGGCTTGGATAGGGTTAGTTTTACAAGGCTTGGATAAGGTTAGTTTTACATGGCTTGGATAGGGTTAGTTTTACATGGCTTGGATAGGGTTAGTTTTACATGGCATGGATAGGGTTAGATTTACATGGCTTGGATAGGGTTAGTTTTACATGGCTTGGATGGGGTTAGTTTTACATGGCTTGGATAGGGTTAGTTTTACATGGCTTGGATAGGGTTAGTTTTATATGGCTTGGATAGGGTTAGTTTTACATGGCTTGATAGGGTTAGTTTTAAATGGCTTGGGTAGGGTTAGTTTTACATGGCTTGAATAGTGTATGTTTTACAAGGCTTGGATAGGGTTAGTTTTACATGGCTTGGATATGGTTAGTTTTACATGGCTTGGATAGAGTTAGTTTTAAATGGCTTGGACAGGGTTAGTTTTACATGGCTTGGATAAGGTTAGTTTTACATGGCTTGGATAGGGTTAGTTTTACATGGCTTGGATAGGGTTAGTTTTACATGGCTTGGATAAGGTTAGTTTTACATGGCTTGGATAGGGTTAGTTTTACATGGCTTGGATAGGGTTAGTTTTACATGGCATGGATAGGGTTAGATTTACATGGCTTGGATAGGGTTAGTTTTACATGGCTTGGATAGGGTTAGTTTTACATGGCTTGGATAGGGTTAGTTTTACATGGCTTGGATAGGGTTAGTTTTACATGGCTTGGATAGGGTTAGTTTTACATGGCTTGGATAGGGTTTATTTTACATGGCTTGGATAGAGTTAGTTTTAAATGGCTTGGACAGGGTTAGTTTTACATGGCTTGGATAGAATTAGTTTTACATGGCTTGGATAGAGTTAGTTTTAAATGGCTTGGATAGGGTTAGTTTTACATGGCTTGGATAGGGTTAGTTTTACATGGCTTGGATAGGGTTAGTTTTACATGGCTTGGATAGGGTTAGTTTTATATGGCTTGGATAGGGTTCGTTTTGCATGGCTTGGATAGGGTTAGTTTTGCATGGCTTGGGCAGAGTCCATTTTATATGACTTGGATAGTATGTTTTACATGGCTTGGATAGGGTTATATTTGCATGGCTTGGACAGAGTTAGTTTTACATGACTTTGATAGGGTTAGTTTTGCATGGCTTGGATAGGGTTCGTTTTGCATGACTTGATTCAGGTTGGTTTGGCATGGTTTGGATAGTGTTAGTTTTACATTGCTTGGATAGGGTTAGTTTTGCATGGCTTGAGTTGTGTATGTTTTGTATTGCTTGAATAGGGTTTGTTTTGCATGGCTTGGATAGGGTTAGTTTTGCATGGCTTGGACAGAGTTCGTTTTACATGGCTTTGATAGGGTTAGTTTGACATGGATTGGACATGGTTTTACATGTCTTGTATAGGGTTAGCTTTGCATGGCTTGGATAGGGGTAGATTTGCATGGCTTGGATAAGTTTAGATTTGCATGGCTTTCATAGGGTTAGTTTTACATGGCTTGAATAGGGTTAGTTTTGCATGGCTTGGATAGGTTTCGTTTTACATGGCTTGGATAAGGTTAGTTTTACATGGCTTGGATAAGGTTAGTTTTACATGGCTTGGATAGGGTTAGTTTTACATGGCTTGGATAGGGTTAGTTTTACATGGCTTGGATAGGGTTAGTTTTACATGGCTTGGATACGGTTAGTTTTACATGGCTTGGATAGGGTTAGTTTTACATGGCTTGGATAGGGTTAGTTTTACATGGCTTGGATAGGGTTAGTTTTACATGGCTTGGATAAGGTTCCTTTTACATGGCTTGGATAGGGTTAGTTTTACATGGCTTGGATAAGGTTAGTTTTACATGGCTTGGATAAGGTTAGTTTTACATGGCTTGGATAGGGTTAGTTTTACATGGCTTGGATAGGGTTAGTTTTCCATGGCATGGATAGGGTTAGATTTACATGGCTTGGATAGAGTTTGTTTTGCATGGCTTGGATAGGGTTAGTTTTACATGGCTTGGATAGGGTTAGTTTTACATGGCTTGGATAGGGTTAGTTTTATATGGCTTGGATAGGGTTAGTTTTACATGGCTTGGATAGGGTTAGTTTTAAATGGCTTGGGTAGGGTTAGTTTTACATGGCTTGAATAGTGTATGTTTTACAAGGCTTGGATAGGGTTATATTTGCATGGTTTGGACAGAGTTAGTTTTACATGACTTTGATAGGGTTAGTTTTGCATGGCTTGGATAGGGTTCGTTTTGCATGGCTTGGATAGGGTTATTTTTCATGGCTTGGGCAGAGTCCATTTTATATGACTTGGATAGTATGTTTTACATGGCTTGGATAGGGTTATATTTGTATGGCTTGGACAGAGTTACTTTTACATGACTTGAATAGGGTTAGTTTTGCATGGCTTGATTCAGGTTGGTTTGGCATGGTTTGGATAGTGTTAGTTTTACATTGCTTGGATAGGGTTAGTTTTGCATGGCTTGAGTTGTGTATGTTTTGTATTGCTTGAATAGGGTTTGTTTTGCATGGCTTGGATAGGGTTAGTTTTGCATGGCTTGGACAGAGTTCGTTTTACATGGCTTTGATAGGGTTAGTTTGACATGGATTGGACATGGTTTTACATGTCTTGTATAGGGTTAGCTATGCATGGCTTGGATAGGGGTAGATTTGCATGGCTTTCATAGGGTTAGTTTTACATGGCTTGAATAGGGTTAGTTTTGCATGGCTTGGATAGGTTTCGTTTTACATGGCTTGGATAAGGTTAGTTTTACATGGCTTGGATAAGGTTAGTTTTACATGGCTTGGATAGGGTTAGTTTTACATGGCTTGGATAGGGTTAGTTTTACATGGCTTGGATAGGGTTAGTTTTACATGGCTTGGATACAGTTAGTTTTACATGGCTTGGATAGGGTTAGTTTTACATGGCTTGGATAGGGTTAGTTTTACATGGCTTGGATAGGGTTAGTTTTACATGGCTTGGATAAGGTTCCTTTTACATGGCTTGGATAGGGTTAGTTTTACATGGCTTGGATAAGGTTAGTTTTACATGGCTTGGATAGGGTTAGTTTTACATGGCTTGGATAGGGTTAGTTTTACATGGCATGGATAGGGTTAGATTTACATGGCTTGGATAGGGTTAGATTTACATGGCTTGGATAGGGTTAGTTTTACATGGCTTGGATAGGGTTAGTTTTACATGGCTTGGATAGGGTTAGTTTTATATGGCTTGGATAGGGTTAGTTTTACATGGCTTGGATAGGGTTAGTTTTAAATGGCTTGGGTAGGGTTAGTTTTACATGGCTTGAATAGTGTATGTTTTACAAGGCTTGGATAGGGTTATATTTGCATGGTTTGGACAGAGTTAGTTTTACATGACTTTGATAGGGTTAGTTTTGCATGGCTTGGATAGGGTTCGTTTTGCATGGCTTGGATAGGGTTATTTTTTCATGGCTTGGGCAGAGTCCATTTTATATGACTTGGATAGTGTATGTTTTACATGGCTTGGATAGGGTTATATTTGCATGGCTTGGACAGAGTTACTTTTACATGACTTGAATAGGGTTAGTTTTGCATGGCTTGATTCAGGTTGGTTTTGCATGGTTTGGATAGTGTTAGTTTTACATTGCTTGGATAGGGTTAGTTTTGCATGGCTTGATTTCTGTATGTTTTGTATGGCTTGGATAGGGTTAGTTTTGCATGGCTTGGATAGGGTTAGTTTTGCATGGCTTGGACAGAGTTAGTTTTACATGGCTTTGATAGGGTTAGTTTGACATGGATTGGACATGGTTTTACATGTCTTGTATAGGGTTAGCTTTGCATGGCTTGGATAGGGGTAGATTTGCATGGCTTGGATAAGGTTAGATTTGCATTGCTTTCATAGGGTTAGTTTTACATGGCTTGAATAGGGTTAGTTTTGCATGGCTTGGATAGGTTTCGTTTTACATGGCTTGGATAAGGTTAGTTTTACATGGCTTGGATAAGGTTAGTTTTACATGGCTTGGATAGGGTTAGTTTTACATGGCTTGGATATGGTTAGTTTTACATGTCTTGGATAGAGTTAGTTTTAAATGGCTTGGACAGGTTTAGTTTTACATGGCTTGGATAAGGTTAGTTTTACATGGCTTGGATAGGGTTAGTTTTACATGGCTTGGATAGGGTTAGTTTTACATGGCTTGGATAAGGTGACTTTTACATGGCTTGGATAAGGTTTGTTTTACATGGCTTGGATAGGGTTAGTTTTACATGGCATGGATAGGGTTAGATTTACATGGCTTGGATAGGGTTAGTTTTACATGGCTTGGATAGGGTTAGTTTTACATGGCTTGGATAGGGTTAGTTTTACATGGCTTGGATAGGGTTAGTTTTACATGGTTTGGATAGGGTTAGTTTTACATGGCTTGGATAGAGTTAGTTTTAAATGGCTTGGACAGGGTTAGTTTTACATGGCTTGGATAGAGTTAGTTTTACATGGCTTGGATAGGGTTAGTTTTACATGGCTTGGATAGGGTTAGTTTTACATGGCTTGGATAGGGTTAGTTTTACATGGCTTGGATAGGGTTAGTTTTACATGGCTTGAATAGTGTATGTTTTACAAGGCTTGGATAGGGTTATATTTGCATGGCTTGGACAGAGTTAGTTTTACATGACTTTGATAGGGTTAGTTTTGCATGGCTTGGATAGGGTTCGTTTTGCATGGCTTGGATAGGGTTATTTTTTCATGGCTTGGGCAGAGTCCATTTTATATGACTTGGATAGTGTATGGTTTACATGGCTTGGATAGGGTTATATTTGCATGGCTTGGACAGAGTTACTTTTACATGACTTGAATAGGGTTAGTTTTGCATGGCTTGATTCAGGTTGGTTTGGCATGGTTTGGATAGTGTTAGTTTTACATTGCTTGGATAGGGTTAGTTTTGCATGGCTTGAGTTGTGTATGTTTTGTATTGCTTGAATAGGGTTTGTTTTGCATGGCTTGGATAGGGTTAGTTTTGCATGGCTTGGACAGAGTTCGTTTTACATGGCTTTGATAGGGTTAGTTTGACATGGATTGTACATGGTTTTACATGTCTTGTATAGGGTTAGCTTTGCATGGCTTGGATAGGGGTAGATTTGCATGGCTTGGATAAGGTTAGATTTGCATGGCTTTCATAGGGTTAGTTTTACATGGCTTGAATAGGGTTAGTTTTGCATGGCTTGGATAGGTTTCGTTTTACATGGCTTGGATAAGGTTAGTTTTACATGGCTTGGATAAGGTTAGTTTTACATGGCTTGGATAAGGTTAGTTTTGCATGGCTTGGATAGGGTTAGTTTTACATGGCTTGGATAGGGTTAGTTTTACATTGCTTGGATACGGTTAGTTTTACATGGCTTGGATAGGGTTAGTTTTACATGGCTTGGATAGGGTTAGTTTTACATGGCTTGGATAAGGTGACTTTTACATGGCTTGGATAAGGTTTGTTTTACATGGCTTGGATAGGGTTAGTTTTACATGGCTTGGATAAGGTTAGTTTTACATGGCTTGGATAGGGTTAGTTTTACATGGCTTGAATAGGGTTAGTTTTACATGGCTTGAATAGGGTTAGTTTTACATGGCTTGGATAGGGTTAGATTTACTTGGCTTGGATAGGGTTAGTTTTACATGGCTTGGATAGGGTTAGTTTTACATGGCTTGGATAGGGTTAGTTTTACATGGCTTGGATAGGGTTAGTTTTACATGGCTTGGATAGAGTTAGTTTTAAATGGCTTGGATAGGGTTAGTTTTACATGGCATGGATAGGGTTAGTTTTATATGGCTTGGATAGGGTTAGTTTTACATGGCTTGGATAGAGTTAGTTTTAAATGGCTTGGACAGGGTTAGTTTTACATGGCTTGGATAGAATTAGTTTTACATGGTTTGGATAGAGTTAGTTTTACATGGCTTGGATAGGGTTATTTTTTCATGGCTTGGGCAGAGTCCATTTTATATGACTTGGATAGTGTATGTTTTACATGGCTTGGATAGGGTTATATTTGCATGGCTTGGACAGAGTTACTTTTACATGACTTGAATAGGGTTAGTTTTGCATGGCTTGATTCAGGTTGGTTTTGCATGGTTTGGATAGTGTTAGTTTTACATTGCTTGGATAGGGTTAGTTTTGCATGGCTTGGACAGAGTTAGTTTTACATGGCTTTGATAGGGTTAGTTTGACATGGATTGGACATGGTTTTACATGTCTTGTATAGGGTTAGCTTTGCATGGCTTGGATAGGGGTAGATTTGCATGGCTTGGATAAGGTTAGATTTGCATTGCTTTCATAGGGTTAGTTTTACATGGCTTGAATAGGGTTAGTTTTGCATGGCTTGGATAGGTTTCATTTTACATGGCTTGGAAAAGGTTAGTTTTACATGGCTTGGATAAGGTTAGTTTTACATGGCTTGGATAGGGTTAGTTTTACATGGCTTGGATATGGTTAGTTTTACATGGCTTGGATAGAGTTAGTTTTAAATGGCTTGGACAGGGTTAGTTTTACATGGCTTGGATAGGGTTAGTTTTACATGGCTTGGATAGGGTTAGTTTTATGGCTTGGAAAAGGTTAGTTTTACATGGCTTGGAAAGGGTTAGTTTTACATGGCTTGGATAGGGTTAGTTTTACATGGCTTGGATAGGGTTAGTTTTACATGGCTTGGATAGGGTTAGTTTTACATGGCTTGGATAGGGTTAGTTTTACATGGCTTGGATAGGGTTAGTTTTACATGGCTTGGATAGGGTTAGTTTTATATGGCTTGGATAGGGTTAGTTTTACATGGCTTGGATAGAGTTAGTTTTAAATGGCTTGGACAGGGTTAGTTTTACATGGCTTGGATAGAATTAGTTTTACATGGCTTGGATAGAGTTAGTTTTACATGGCTTGGATAGGGTTAGTTTTACATGGCTTGGATAGGGTTAGTTTTACATGGCTTGGATAGGGTTAGTTTTACATGGCTTGGATAGGGTTAGTTTTACATGGCTTGGATAGGGTTAGTTTTATATGGCTTGGATAGGGTTAGTTTTACATGGCTTGGATAGGGTTAGTTTTACATGGCTTGGATAGAGTTAGTTTTAAATGGCTTGGACAGGGTTAGTTTTACATGGCTTGGATAGAGTTAGTTTTACATGGCTTGGATAGGGTTAGTTTTACATGGCTTGGATTGGGTTAGTTTTACATGGCTTGGATAAGGTTAGTTTTACATGGCTTGGATAGGGTTAGTTTTACATGACATGGATAGGGTTAGATTTACATGGCTTGGATAGGGTTAGTTTTACATGGCTTGGATAGGGTTAGTTTTACATGGCTTGGATAGGGTTAGTTTTACATGGCTTGGATAGGGTTAGTTTTATATGGCTTGTATAGGGTTAGTTTTACATGGCTTGGATAGAGTTAGTTTTAAATGGCTTGGACAGGGTTAGTTTTACATGGCTTGGATAGAATTAGTTTTACATGGTTTGGATAGAGTTAGTTTTACATGGCTTGGATAGGGTTATATTTGCATGGCTTGGACAGAGTTACTTTTACATGACTTGAATAGGGTTAGTTTTGCATGGCTTGATTCAGGTTGGTTTTGCATGGTTTGGATAGTGTTAGTTTTACATTGATTGGATAGGGTTAGTTTTGCATGGCTTGAGTTGTGTATGTTTTGTATGGCTTGGATAGGGTTAGTTTTGCATGGCTTGGATAGGGTTAGTTTTGCATGGCTTGGACAGAGTTAGTTTTACATGGCTTTGATAGGGTTAGTTTGACATGGATTGGACATGGTTTTACATGTCTTGTATAGGGTTAGCTTTGCATGGCTTGGATAGGGGTAGATTTGCATGGCTTGGATAAGGTTAGATTTGCATTGCTTTCATAGGGTTAGTTTTACATGGCTTGAATAGGGTTAGTTTTGCATGGCTTGGATAGGTTTCGTTTTACATGGCTTGGATAAGGTTAGTTTTACATGGCTTGGATAAGGTTAGTTTTACATGGCTTGGATAGGGTTAGTTTTACATGGCTTGGATATGGTTAGTTTTACATGGCTTGGATAGAGTTAGTTTTAAATGGCTTGGACAGGGTTAGTTTTACATGGCTTGGATATGGTTAGTTTTACATGGCTTGGATAGGGTTAGTTTTACATGGCTTGGATAGGGTTAGTTTTACATGGCTTGGATAAGGTTAGTTTTACATGGCTTGGATAGGGTTAGTTTTATATGGCTTGGATAGGGTTAGTTTTACATGGCTTGGATAGGGTTAGTTTTAAATGGCTTGGGTAGGGTTAGTTTTACATGGCTTGAATAGTGTATGTTTTACAAGGCTTGGATAGGGTTATATTTGCATGGCTTGGACAGAGTTAGTTTTACATGACTTTGATAGGGTTAGTTTTGCATGGCTTGGATAGGGTTCGTTTTGCATGGCTTGGATAGGGTTATTTTTTCATGGCTTGGGCAGAGTCCATTTTATATGACTTGGATAGTGTATGTTTTACATGGCTTGGATAGGGTTATATTTGCATGGCTTGGACAGAGTTACTTTTACATGACTTGAATAGGGTTAGTTTTGCATGGCTTGATTCAGGTTGGTTTGGCATGGTTTGGATAGTGTTAGTTTTACATTGCTTGGATAGGGTTAGTTTTGCATGGCTTGAGTTGTGTATGTTTTGTATTGCTTGAATAGGGTTTGTTTTGCATGGCTTGGATAGGGTTAGTTTTGCATGGCTTGGACAGAGTTCGTTTTACATGGCTTTGATAGGGTTAGTTTGACATGGATTGGACATGGTTTTACATGTCTTGTATAGGGTTAGCTTTGCATGGCTTGGATAGGGGTAGATTTGCATGGCTTGGATAAGGTTAGATTTGCATGGCTTTCATAGGGTTAGATTTGCATGGCTTTCATAGGGTTAGTTTTGCATGGCTTGGATAGGTTTCGTCTTACATGGCTTGGATAGGGTTAGTTTCACATGGCTTGGATAGGGTTAGTTTTACATGGCTTGGATAGGGTTAGTTTTACATGGCTTGGATAGGGTTAGTTTTACATGGCTTGGATAGGGTTAGTTTTACATGGCTTGGATAGGGTTAGTTTTACATGGCTTGGATAGGGTTAGTTTTACATGGCTTGGATAGGGTTAGTTTTACATGGCTTGGATAAGGTGACTTTTACATGGCTTGGATAAGGTTTGTTTTACATGGCTTGGATAGGGTTAGTTTTACATGGCATGGATAGGGTTAGATTTACATGGCTTGGATAGGGTTAGTTTTACATGGCTTGGATAGGGTTAGTTTTACATGGCTTGGATAGGGTTAGTTTTACATGGCTTGGATAGGGTTAGTTTTACATGGCTTGGATAAGGTTAGTTTTACATGGCTTGGATAGGGTTAGTTTTATATGGCTTGGATAGGGTTAGTTTTACATGGCTTGGATAGGGTTAGTTTTAAATGGCTTGGGTAGGGTTAGTTTTACATGGCTTGAATAGTGTATGTTTTACAAGGCTTGGATAGGGTTATATTTGCATGGCTTGGACAGAGTTAGTTTTACATGACTTTGATAGGGTTAGTTTTGCATGGCTTGGATAGGGTTCGTTTTGCATGGCTTGGATAGGGTTATTTTTTCATGGCTTGGGCAGAGTCCATTTTATATGACTTGGATAGTGTATGTTTTACATGGCTTGGATAGGGTTATATTTGCATGGCTTGGACAGAGTTACTTTTACATGACTTGAATAGGGTTAGTTTTGCATGGCTTGATTCAGGTTGGTTTGGCATGGTTTGGATAGTGTTAGTTTTACATTGCTTGGATAGGGTTAGTTTTGCATGGCTTGAGTTGTGTATGTTTTGTATTGCTTGAATAGGGTTTGTTTTGCATGGCTTGGATAGGGTTAGTTTTGCATGGCTTGGACAGAGTTCGTTTTACATGGCTTTGATAGGGTTAGTTTGACATGGATTGGACATGGTTTTACATGTCTTGTATAGGGTTAGCTTTGCATGGCTTGGATAGGGGTAGATTTGCATGGCTTGGATAAGGTTAGATTTGCATGGCTTTCATAGGGTTAGTTTTACATGGCTTGAATAGGGTTAGTTTTGCATGGCTTGGATAGGTTTCGTTTTACATGGCTTGGATAAGGTTAGTTTTACATGGCTTGGATAAGGTTAGTTTTACATGGCTTGGATAGGGTTAGTTTTACATGGCTTGGATAGGGTTAGTTTTACATGGCTTGGATAGGGTTAGTTTTACATGGCTTGGATAGGGTTAGTTTTACATGGCTTGGATAGGGTTAGTTTTACATGGCTTGGATAGGGTTAGTTTTACATGGCTTGGATAGGGTTAGTTTTACATGGCTTGGATAAGGTGACTTTTACATGGCTTGGATAAGGTTTGTTTTACATGGCTTGGATAGGGTTAGTTTTACATGGCATGGATAGGGTTAGATTTACATGGCTTGGATAGGGTTAGTTTTACATGGCTTGGATAGGGTTAGTTTTACATGGCTTGGATAGGGTTAGTTTTACATGGCTTGGATAGGGTTAGCTTTATATGGTTTGGATAGGGTTAGTTTTACATGGCTTGGATAGAGTTAGTTTTAAATGGCTTGGACAGGGTTAGTTTTACATGGCTTGGATAGAGTTAGTTTTACATGGCTTGGATAGGGTTAGTTTTACATGGCTTGGATAGGGTTAGTTTTACATGGCTTGGATAGGGTTAGTTTTACATGGCTTGGATAGGGTTAGTTTTATATGGCTTGGATAGGGTTAGTTTTAAATGGCTTGGATAGGGTTAGTTTTAAATGGCTTGGGTAGGGTTAGTTTTACATGGCTTGGATAGAGTTAGTTTTAAATGGCTTGGACAGGGTTAGTTTTACATGGCTTGGATAGAGTTAGTTTTAAATGGCTTGGATAGGGTTAGTTTTACATGGCTTGGATAGGGTTAGTTTTACATGGCTTGGATAGGGTTAGTTTTACATGGCTTGGATAGGGTTAGTTTTACATGGCTTGGATAGGGTTAGTTTTATATGGCTTGGATAGGGTTAGTTTTAAATGGCTTGGATAGGGTTAGTTTTAAATGGCTTGGGTAGGGTTAGTTTTACATGGCTTGAATAGTGTATGTTTTACAAGGCTTGGATAGGGTTATATTTGCATGGCTTGGACAGAGTTAGTTTTACATGACTTTGATAGGGTTAGTTTTGCATGGCTTGGATAGGGTTCGTTTTGCATGGCTTGGATAGGGTTATTTTTTCATGGCTTGGGCAGAGTCCATTTTATATGACTTGGATAGTGTATGTTTTACATGGCTTGGATAGGGTTATATTTGCATGGCTTGGACAGAGTTACTTTTACATGACTTGAATAGGGTTAGTTTTGCATGGCTTGATTCAGGTTGGTTTGGCATGGTTTGGATAGTGTTAGTTTTACATTGCTTGGATAGGGTTAGTTTTGCATGGCTTGAGTTGTGTATGTTTTGTATTGCTTGAATAGGGTTTGTTTTGCATGGCTTGGATAGGGTTAGTTTTGCATGGCTTGGACAGAGTTCGTTTTACATGGCTTTGATAGGGTTAGTTTGACATGGATTGGACATGGTTTTACATGTCTTGTATAGGGTTAGCTTTGCATGGCTTGGATAGGGGTAGATTTGCATGGCTTGGATAAGGTTAGATTTGCATGGCTTTCATAGGGTTAGTTTTACATGGCTTGAATAGGGTTAGTTTTGCATGGCTTGGATAGGTTTCGTTTTACATGGCTTGGATAAGGTTAGTTTTACATGGCTTGGATAAGGTTAGTTTTACATGGCTTGGATAGGGTTAGTTTTACATGGCTTGGATAGGGTTAGTTTTACATGGCTTGGATAGGGTTAGTTTTACATGGCTTGGATACGGTTAGTTTTACATGGCTTGGATAGGGTTAGTTTTACATGGCTTGGATAGGGTTAGTTTTACATGGCTTGGATAAGGTGACTTTTACATGGCTTGGATAAGGTTTGTTTTACATGGCTTGGATAGGGTTAGTTTTACATGGCATGGATAGGGTTAGATTTACATGGCTTGGATAGGGTTAGTTTTACATGGCTTGGATAGGGTTAGTTTTACATGGCTTGGATAGGGTTAGTTTTACATGGCTTGGATAGGGTTAGCTTTATATGGTTTGGATAGGGTTAGTTTTACATGGCTTGGATAGAGTTAGTTTAAATTGCTTGGACAGGGTTAGTTTTACATGGCTTGGATAGTTAGTTTTACATGGCTTGGATAGGGTTAGTTTTACATGGCTTGGATAGGGTTAGTTTTACATGGCTTGGATAGGGTTAGTTTTACATGGCTTGGATAGGGTTAGTTTTATATGGCTTGGATAGGGTTAGTTTTAAATGGCTTGGATAGGGTTAGTTTTAAATGGCTTGGGTAGGGTTAGTTTTACATGGCTTGAATAGTGTATGTTTTACAAGGCTTGGATAGGGTTATATTTGCATGGCTTGGACAGAGTTAGTTTTACATGACTTTGATAGGGTTAGTTTTGCATGGCTTGGATAGGGTTCGTTTTGCATGGCTTGGATAGGGTTATTTTTTCATGGCTTGGGCAGAGTCCATTTTATATGACTTGGATAGTGTATGTTTTACATGGCTTGGATAGGGTTATATTTGCATGGCTTGGACAGAGTTACTTTTACATGACTTGAATAGGGTTAGTTTTGCATGGCTTGATTCAGGTTGGTTTGGCATGGTTTGGATAGTGTTAGTTTTACATTGCTTGGATAGGGTTAGTTTTGCATGGCTTGAGTTGTGTATGTTTTGTATTGCTTGAATAGGGTTTGTTTTGCATGGCTTGGATAGGGTTAGTTTTGCATGGCTTGGACAGAGTTCGTTTTACATGGCTTTGATAGGGTTAGTTTGACATGGATTGGACATGGTTTTACATGTCTTGTATAGGGTTAGCTTTGCATGGCTTGGATAGGGGTAGATTTGCATGGCTTGGATAAGGTTAGATTTGCATGGCTTTCATAGGGTTAGTTTTACATGGCTTGAATAGGGTTAGTTTTGCATGGCTTGGATAGGTTTCGTTTTACATGGCTTGGATAAGGTTAGTTTTACATGGCTTGGATAAGGTTAGTTTTACATGGCTTGGATAGGGTTAGTTTTACATGGCTTGGATAGGGTTAGTTTTACATTGCTTGGATACGGTTAGTTTTACATGGCTTGGATAGGGTTAGTTTTACATGGCTTGGATAGGGTTAGTTTTACATGGCTTGGATAGGGTTAGTTTTACATGGCTTGGATAAGGTGACTTTTACATGGCTTGGATAGGGTTAGTTTTACATGGCTTGGATAAGGTTAGTTTTACATGGCTTGGATAGGGTTAGTTTTACATGGCTTGGATAGGGTTAGTTTTACATGGCTTGAATAGGGTTAGTTTTACATGGCTTGGATAGGGTTAGATTTACTTGGCTTGGATAGGGTTAGTTTTACATGGCTTGGATAGGGTTAGTTTTACATGGCTTGGATAGGGTTAGTTTTACATGGCTTGGATAGGGTTAGTTTTACATGGCTTGGATAGAGTTCGTTTTAAATGGCTTGGACAGGGTTAGTTTTACATGGCTTGGATAGAGTTAGTTTTACATGGCTTGGATAGGGTTAGTTTTACATGGCTTGGATAGGGTTAGTTTTACATGGCTTGGATAAGGTTAGTTTTACATGGCTTGGATAAGGTTAGTTTTACATGGCTTGGATAGGGTTAGTTTTACTTGACATGGATAGGGTTAGATTTACATGGCTTGGATAGGGTTAGTTTTACATGGCTTGGATAGGGTTAGTTTTACATGGCTTGGATAGGGTTAGTTTTACATGGCTTGGATAGGGTTAGTTTTATATGGCTTGGATAGGGTTAGTTTTACATGGCTTGGATAGAGTTAGTTTTAAATGGCTTGGACAGGGTTAGTTTTACATGGCTTGGATAGAATTAGTTTTACATGGTTTGGATAGAGTTAGTTTTACATGGCTTGGATAGGGTTTGATTTGCCTGGCTTGTATCTTTAGTCTAGTCTTCTATTAGGCTACATCAGGGTTAAATATTAACCTAAACCTAAGCGGACAGTTACTCGTGACTGACCCTTTGAAAATAATGTATTCACCAACAGTTGTTTAGTTAACCTTTGTTCTGTCCTGGTTCATGGGATATTGGATTGGTACACTGTTACCCACAATGTTCCATGGTCCCTTTTTAACACACCCATAGTCTTTTCTCGGGTGCGACAGAACAGAAATTCAACAGAAGCAGTAATGTACTTAACGTATTGTTTGCTGCACGATTTTTAGGATTTCAAATGGTCACACTTAAATTGATCAGGGCACACCTCACCACACCTACTTAACGGTAGCAAACTTACCTCAAATGCTGTTGATGAATGGTGTGTACCATTTGGAGGCAATGTGTGGTTCAATACACACCGTTACACAACGTGGCAGAAGTTGAAGTTGACTGAACAAACCCCTGGTTTGAGCCATATTGACTGTGTTGTGTTCAGAAATGTTTTGAAATACCTCTGCAATAAGGTCTCCATTCTCTGCGTGCACCTGGGCTATGGCTCCAATCTCTTTGCATTGGGAAAACGCAGCATACAGCTCATGGTCTTGAAGCATGAACACATCCTTGTATGCCATGAACATCTTGAAGGAGTTGACACCTTTCTCTTTGGCCAAAGTCTCCATTTCCTTTTTGACCTAGAATGGGTTTAGCAAAAAGCCAATTAGTTTAGCGTGCTTTTCTTTTAAATGCTGAGAGATAAGACTGTTAACATTTCTGTAAAAACCATGTATTGACATACTGTCCATCCCAGGTCTCCATGGAGTCTATTACCACATGCTTTTTTCTGTTGGGATGTTATTTAAGCAATAAGGTCTGATGAGGTGTGGTATATAGCCAATATACCACTGCCAAGGGCTGTTCTTACGCACAATGCAACGCGAAGTGCCTGGATACAGCCCGTAGCCCCCTGAGGTGCCTTATTGCTATTATGAACTGTAAACCAACGTAATTAGAGCAGTAAAAATACATGTTTTGTAATACCCGTGGTATATGGTCTGATATACCACAGCTGTCAGCCAATGAGCATTCAGGGCTCGAACCACCCAGTTTTTAATTAAAGTAGATTTTGCAGAGGTTAAGGCTAGGATTTGTCTGATATGCACCTTTTAAAGGCAGCATTCCCACGTTGAAGGAGGCAGCATTCACCATAAACACGTTTTTTGTCTCAAACGGAAATGACCTTTAAATGTCGACTGTGCTATAACGCTGATCGGATTGAATCTACAGTAACAGTGTCCCTCATTTTTAAAACAAGTCTGCTCTTTTATACTATCCCTGAAAATTTGATGGCATCAGGCCAGAACAAACAAAGTTCTAAACCCTGCCCAATCTCACAAAGCATTCACAGATCAAGACAAATAAATGAAACATTTCAGTCTGGGACAGGAATGTTTCATAATTTTTGTAAATATCTGTACAAATGTAACCCGTGGGATCTGAACCCCGGTCTCTTGCTTGGTAAAACAATACAGGGTGCAGGGAAAGCTACCTCGTCACACATGAGCATGAGTCTGATGTGCACTTTTTTTCAGGATAGAAAATAGATTATAGAGATAACAGGGGGAACTACCTTGTCGCTCCACCATGTGACTGCCACATGGAGGGAGTAGTCGCAGCAGACCTTGGCATCAGCCGTGACCCTCCACCTATCATAGGCCTCCAGCAGAGACGTGCCTCTCTGGGGGATCACAAAGTCTAGGATCATGGTGGTCCCTCCTGCCAGGGCAGCCTGGGAACAGAGAGCAGGGTTCGGGTTTAGAGAGGGGGATAGGGTTTAGGAGGTGGTATGGGGTATATCCAGTAGGGTGGTCCCTCCTACCAGGGCAGCCTGGGAACAGAGAGCAGGGTTAGGGTCAAGAGAGGAGGTTAGGGTTTGGGTGGTGGTATGGGGTATATCCAGTAGGGTGGTCCCTCCTACCAGGAAAGCCTGGGTACAGAGAGCAGGGTTATGGTATACTGTAGATAGGTTAGGGTTTAGAGAGGGGTGGATATTTTATTTTTTATTTTTGGGATTTTACCTTTTATTTTACTAGGCAAGTCAGTTAAGAACAAATTCTTATTTTCAATGATGGCCTAGGAACAGTGGGTTAACTGCCTGTTCAGGGGCAGAACGACAGATTTGTACCTTGTCAGCTCGGGGGTTTGAACTTGCAACCTTCCGGTTACTAGTCCAGGATCATGATAGTGCCTCCTGCCACTTTCCAGGGCAGCCTGGATAAAAATACACAGAACAGGGTTCAGGTTCCATGGATAAAGATACACAGAACAGGGTTTAGGTTCCATGGATAAAGATACAAAGAACAGGGTTCAGGTTCCATGGATAAAGATACACAGAACAGGGTTTAGGTTCCATGGATAAAGATACAAAGAACAGGGTTCAGGTTCCATGGATAAAGATACACAGAACAGGGTTTAGGTTCCATGGATAAAGATACAAAGAACAGGGTTCAGGTTCCATGAATAAAGATACACAGAACAGGGTTTAGGTTCCATGGATAAAGATACAGTTGAAGTCAGACGTTTACATACACCTTAGCCAAATACATTTAAACTAAGTTTTTCACAATTCCTGACATTTAATCCTAGTAATAATTCCCTGTTTTAGGTAAGTTAGGATCACCACTTAATGTTAAGAATGTGAAATGTCAGAATAATAGTAGAGTGAATTATTTATTTCAGCTTTTATTTCTTTCATCACATTCCCAGTGAGTCAGAAGTCTACATAAACTCAATGAGTATTTGGTAGCGTTGCCTTTAAATTGTTTAACTTGGGTCAAACATTTCAGGTAGCCTTCTACAAGCTTCCCACAATAGGTTTTGTGAATTTTGGCCCATTCCTCCTGACAGAGCTGGTGTAACTGAGTCAGGTTTGTAGGCCTCCTTGTTCGCACATGCTGTTTCAGTTCTGCCCACATATTTTCTATAGGATTGAGGTCAGGGCTTTGTGATGGCCACTCCAATACCTTGACTTTGTTGTCCTTAAGCCAATTTGCTACAACTTTGGAAGTATGCTTGCGGTCATTGTCCATTTGGAAGACCCATTTGCGACCAAGCTTTAACTTCCTGACTGATGTCTTGAGATGTTGCTTCAATATATCCACATAAGTTTCCTCCTTCATGTTGCCATCTATTTTGTGAAGTGCACCAGTCCCTCCTGCAGCAAAGGACCCCCACAACATGATGCTGCCACCCCTGTGCTTCACGGTTGGGATGGTGTGCTTTGGCTTGCAAGCCTCCCCCTTTTTCCTCCAAAGATAACGATGGTCATTATGGCCAAACAGTTCTATTTTTGTTTTTATCTTTGTCCCCATGTGCAGTTGCAAACTGTAGTCTGGATTTTTTTTATGGCGGTTTTGGAGCAGTGGCTTCTTCCTTGCTGAGCGGCCTTTCAGGTTATGTCAATAGAGGACTCGTTTTACGGTGGATATAGATACTTTTTTACCTGTTTCCTCCAGCATCTTCACAAGGTCCTTTGCTGTTGTTCTGGGATTGACTTGCACTTTTCGCACCAAAGTATGTTAATCTCTAGGAGACAGAACACGTCTCCTTCCTGAGCAATATGACAGCAGCGTGGTCCCAGGGTGTTTATACTTGCATACTATTGTTTGTACAGATGAACGTGGTACCTTTAGGGGTTTCTGAGGTCTTGGCTGATTTCTTTTGATTTTCCCATGATGTCAAGCAAAGAGGCACTAAGTTTGAAGATATGCCTTGAAATACATCCACAGGTACAACTTTATTTACAGTATCTGCGGCATCTACTGCACCTTACAATGCTTTTTTTTGTTTAATATCCTACATGTTTTTAATTATGTAAAGGTACAGTATGTTCTAAACTTAATTAAATGGGGTTTTATGTAGCCACCTGTAATACAGAAAAGACATACGGTGCCTTCAGAAATTATTCACACCCACATGTTGTTGAGTTACAGCCGGAATTTAAAATGGATTACATTTCGATTTCTACACACAATACCCCATAATATAAAAGTGGAATTATGTTTTTCAAAATGTTTACATATGAATTAAAAATGAATAGCTGAAATGTCTTGTTATGGCAAGCCTAAATAAGTTCAGGAGTGAACATGTGCTTAAAAATTTGCCTGGACCTTTTGCACCCTCTCTGGATTACTGACCTCTGCCTGCCCTGACCCTGACCCTGACCCTGACCCTGAGACTGCCTGCCCTGACCCTGACCCTGACCCTGACCCTGACCCTGAGACTGCCTGCCCTGACCCTGACCCTGAGACTGCCTGCCCTGACCCTGACCCTGAGACTGCCTGCCCTGACCCTGATCCTGACCCTGAGACTGCCTGCCCTGACCCTGAGACTGAGACTGCCTGCCCTGACCCTGAGACTGCCTGCCCTGACCCTGACCCTGAGAATGCCTGCCCTGACCCTGAGACTGCCTGCCCTGACCCTGACCCTGAGACTGCCTGCCCTGACCCTGAGACTGCCTGCCCTGACCCTGACCCTGAGACTGCCTGCCCTGACCCTGAGACTGCCTGCCCTGACCCTGAGACTGCCTGACTCTGACCCTGAGACTGCCTGACTCTGACCCTGAGACTGCCTGCCCTTACCCTGAGACTGCCTGCCGCTCTGGACCTTTTGCATCCTCTCTGGATTACAGACCTCTGCCTGACTTTGATCTGTCATTTGCCTGCCCCTCTATTAGAAGTACACTTTTGTTTCTTCGACACTGTCTGCATCTGGGTCGTACCTGAAACCTGATAGAGTCAATAAGTATTCAACCCCTTTGTTATGTCAAGACTAAATAAGTTCAGGAATAAAAACGTGCTATACAAGTCACATAACAAGTTGCATGGATTCACTCTGTGTGCAATAATAGTGTTTAACATGATATTTGAATGATTACCTCATCTCTGTACCCCACACATACAATTATCTGTAAGGTCCCTCAGTCGAACACTGAATTTCAAACACAGATTCAACCACAAAGATTAGGGAGGTTTTCCAATGCCTTGCAAAGAAGGGCACCTATTGGTAGATGTGTAAGAAAATGTAGACATTGAATATCATTTTGAGCATGGTAGTAAAGTTATTAATGACACTTTGGATAGTGTATCAATACACCCAATCACTACAAAGATACAGGCGTCCTTCCTAACTCAGTTGCCGGAGAGGAAGGAAACTGTTCAGGGATTTCACCATGAACAGTTACAGACTTTAAAGGCTGAGATAGAAGAAAACTGAGGATGGATCAACAACATTGTAGTTACTCCACAATAGTAACCTAATTGACAGAGTGAAAAGAAGGTAGCTTATACTGGATAAAAACATTCCAAAACATGCATCCTGTTTGAAACAAGTCACTAAAGTAATACTGCTAAACTTGTGGCAAAGCAATTCACGTTTTGCCCTCAATACAAAGTGTTATGTTTGGAGCAAATCCAATACAACATTTTCAAGCATAGTGGTGGCTGCATCATGTTATGAGTATGCTTGTAATCATTACGAACTGGGAGTTTTTCAGGATAAAGAACTAACTGAATGGAGCTAAGCACAGGCAAGATCCTAGAGGAAAACCTGGTTCAGTCTGCTTTCTACCAGACACTGGGAGATGAATTCACCTTTCAGCATGACAATAACCTAAAACACAAGGCCAAATCTACACTGGAGTTGCTTACCAAGCAGTCAGTGAACATTCCTGAGTTGCAGTTTTGACTTAAATCTACTTGAAGATCTATAGCAATACCTATAAATGGTTGTCTAGCAATGATTAACAACAAATTTGACAGAGCTTGAAGAATTTTGAAAAGACGAATGTGCAAATGTTGCACAATCCAGGTGTGGAAAGCTCTTCGAGACTTACCCAGAAAGACTCACATCTGTAATCACTGTTCTTCTACAAAGTATTGACTCAGGGGTGTTAATACTTATATACATTTATTTGTGAACATCTTTTCACTTTGTCATTATGAGTTGTTTGTGTGTAGATGGGATGGGAGAGAAATCAATCAATTTAATAAATGTAGAATTCAGGCAACAAAATGTGGAATAAGTCAAGGGGTATGTATGGATACTTTCTGAAGGAACTGCAATTATTTTGGTCAGATTTTACTTGTGCATTTTCCTGATGCAGTGAAATCAAGCAAACTCAATTAACCCAGAGCCTATACACAGTGCAACACAAAAGTATTCTCACCTTAGTTCCAATATGGAAATCATCTACTGCTTTGGTGCCCATAAATGCCAACTCCATGTGGGTATGGGTATCGATACCACCCGGTATCACCAGTTTATCTGTGGCATCTATAACGGTAACTCCAGCCGGGATTTGGATGTTTAATCCGACTTCTTTAATTAGTCCGTCTTCAATGTAGACATCGCTGATAATGGAGCAATCCTCGTTCACAATTCTCCCTCCTTTTAGAAGGATCCTGCTTTGGTTTAACATTGTTTCTTTCCCTTTTAGAAGCGCTGGGCATAGGTCTATAGTGTCACTTAGGTATGGGACACACTGGGTGTAGGTCTAGGATGTCACTTAGGTATGGGTTACACCACAAACAAATATTTCACAAGTAGACACACCTCTCACAAAAAGAGAAAGAGAAAAAAAAGACATTCCCAGGAAGTAGCCTAGATTTCACAATATTTAGAAAACTTGACCAGGCTTGCAGGGCCGTGGTCCCCAAGGGCATTACTACTATAAAAAAAAAAATCACTCAATTTATCCAGATCACAGATGGCAAGCATGAGCAAGTTAAAATAGTCTGGTAGAAAGTGACAAAGAAATGAACTTGCAGTAGGCCTAAAGTGTGTTTGTTTCCATGAAGCTCCAGGGACCACTCATTTTATGGTGGGCGGGCAGCCCTTCCCACAAATAGGCTAATGATTGATGGATTGCTGACTTCTTGCTTTCCAACATTCCCAGGTCATGAGGTTAGTCTGAGGTTACAGCCAGAGCCAGCCCTGTGCTTAAGCAACATAGGCGGTTGCCTGGGGCCTCATGCCGGCTGCTAGGACCTCAGCTGGGGTCTCAACTTACTGTTGAGAGTTAGAATAGTAGAATAGACAAGGTGGAAATCTGGTTGTGCATCAGCAGTTTTCCTCTTGTTATGTCAGTCATCGACTGTCACGCAATTAGCATGTCAGCTAACATTTTTTAGATTGTTAAATTAGTCTACCCAGCAGCTATCTAAACTTGTAGTAATCATGGCTGAATTACCGACCAGGCATGATGGGACCCTGATTGTTAGTTACTCTCACTCGGATATCAAATTAACATAAGTCATGGCAAAAGTTGTGGACTTTCAGGAAATTAGCTTTAAAACGGCAAAAATGTCTCTCCACCCCATGGCAAAATGTTTCGAATGACAGAACTTGCAATCAGTAGGTAAACTAAAACCACAGACTTTCAGATAACATTGTGATGTTCCTGGAGCACTCAACACGTCACATCTCTTTGTCTCCTGAACTGTTTTTGTTGTTAGCCACTGGGAGAGATTAGCATTTCAGTGCAGTGGATTGGTTGTCAACAAGAATATCACATCAGTTCAGTTCCCACAACTTTTTCCATCCATTAGTGTATTAAAAATAGAATAAAAAAACAGAGACATTGGAGGGACAAAGATGCATGTGGCAGGGAGATAAGGCAGTGCACAGGGCTTAGGAAACACCTAACCTTCACAGTACTTCAATACACAATAACATGTGACTTAAGAGGATTTACATAAGATGAGAGCCCTAATCAGTAGGAGACAAGCCAATGAGGCAGCAGTGGCATCTTGTAACTAACAGAAACTCTCGATGCGGCATTAAGAAAGTTCTGATTCAGGGTGGATTTAGAAAGCTGCCGTTGAGCCTTGTTGTTTGTTCCCTGTACTACACAGGTCAGGTGTAACTGTAAAAAAGATATATCCTGGGAATGCTAAACTGAGCAGAAGGTGATATGAATTAAAAAGTGCCAAAATGGCCATTGTTTGTCAAAGTGATTTGATTGTGTTTAGTTTTAGCTCAGAATGTCCTAATTTTTCCAATCTTTGTAAAACGTACTTATTATTTACCGGTATAACAGTTACACTTTTCCCATTTCAATTTAAAATGTTGTGGCAAAACAGAAAATGCTTTAAACTATTTCCTATTGATCCCCTTCATTACCTCTGTGTGCTCTAATAAAGGGAGATCCTGCTTCTTCCTGGTACCTCAGTCTCTTTTCTACTTCTTTAGCATCTTTTTCTATGCTTACAGATGTCTACAAAAACGTCTTTTGAAAGAATGCACATTAAGGGGAAAGCTAAGAGTACCCCCATATGTTTGCATGCTCAATCTGATTCATCTGTTGTTGTATGTTCTTTGCCCCATAAGGTTTCAGAAGTGGTAAGAAAACACAGACATCCATAGACCCAGACTGGTAGTTTGCATTTCCACTAATTGTTGCCCAGATGGCAGTGTTCTCTTCAGATTGCAAAGACATTGAAAGGACTAATATACATTTGTCTCATTCTTCCATAATCCTAGAAACACACAGATACTGAAATAGATCAGTCTTCCATTCATAATGATCTGTAATCAATAGAACTAAGTGGGAAAAAATGGGACTGTTTGGAGGTGAAAACGCACTGCGACAACAGTACTTCAAAACATTTGTCAATCACATTGTTGCAGCTCAAGCATCACAAGGCAGGCAGCTGTTAAGCAGACTCTAAAAATGTTAAGCTTCCAACAATGGAGAGGCAGAAAATGTGAAGGGAAACAATTAAATTACGCCTTGCATGAAGTTTGCTTTTCATTTTGTGAGGCAAATTTAGTGCCATGGTTAATCATTATGCTGTTGAACACGATTTGCAAAAATATTCAAGAGCTTTATGTGCCTCACTGCCCCTTCTGTATTGAAAAATAATGGGCCTCTATCCAATTAAAACCTGCATTAAATCTCTAAAGTATTACATGCACTTTAGCAGTATCTCTCTGATGAGGCTTTTCTGTATGTGCAGATGCTGACAGAGCCTCAGAAAGGAGAGCTTTTTGACTGACTGCTCTCTCTATTCCAGGGCTTGGATTGTATTGATACAGAGTGTTCAAAGCCCTCCACTGAACCCCTGTTCTGAACCAAGCTTAGTTAGTCTACTCTGTGGCATGAGAAATGATGCATGTGATACTGCACTGTACTGTAGGTAGAAGTCAAGGGAAAAAAGCATAATATTCTAGCATGATATGTTATGATATGTTGTCTTCAGCTTCAATATAACCTTATTAACCACCCTATTTTTATAATAATTGTTGTATTTTCAAACCAATTCTATTTCCACACTATTGATAGTCAGATTTGATAAAGAGCAGAATGGCCAACCTATTCCAAAACATCATGTGAGTCATTGTTCTGTAATAAGGGCAACATTCCAACATGTGAAAAGATGATTTATGTGACCATCTGCTTTGTTTGGTCTTAATTTAATTATATTTTTGGGTAGCTGAATTTGCATATATAGGCCCCATTCAAAAAAATAATAATCTTGAAGGGTGATGATGGATATGCCCCCAGTATAGATCGATCCCCTCCACTTGTACCACTGCATTTTAAATCCACTGCCTCAATTCTCATTGATAAAGTGACCAAATATGAGAACACATAACAGACAGCTACTGTAGATGTTCAACAACCTCACTATCTACTCATGTTAATTAAAAGATTTGCAACTACACGTGTCTGAAGATAATCAAAATGTCTCCTCCTCTCAGTCCCAGATGTCTCCACGCTGCCGCAGAGCTCGTTTGCTGCAGCAATCTCATGTTTATTTAGAATTAATCAATCTACCCACAATTGAGTTAATTAATTAGTGTTTTAATGCTACACTTATAATTGCAAGGCAGATGAATCCGTAGACAAAGCAATCAAATTAATGCAGCAAATATAACCGATGATTGTTGTTCAAACTTATATGTTACCAGAGGGTTTGGATCTTCGTCTGTCTCAAACAGGGTGTTTTTCCAACCACTAGATGGCACCATTGAGTGACATTTCAACTGGTTCGTCCTCTGTCTGTCACAACTTGAATATCCACACAATTTGCAGTCCTAGTGTCCTTACTGAGTTCGTTTCGTTTACATATGTATAGGCTGATGTAAGATATATGGGGACCTTTATGACATCTGCAGTTACAGATACATGTCTACTTGTCTTTACATTGATGGGCAACCAAAGTAATGATGATGTGGAGGTCGATGGACTTCTCAACCAGACAGTGTCAAGAGCAATAACACCCTGTTTAAAAAAGAAAGACTGACATTTACATGTTTATCATGTGGAAATCAAAGAGGACATTTCCCAGTGCCATTAAGTTGACGTAATATTTCATCTGCTTTCTCCGTGAGGTGTGAAACATGAGCTCACGTTACCTCTAAATGTCACAGGGTTTGTGTTCTCTCCAGGAAAATATTCACAAAGGATTGGTAGTGCTGAGCAGGGCACTCTACTTGATTTAGTCCATGCAGTATTAAATACTTCAGAGAAAAATTCCCACAAATGTGAATTCCCAACATATTGATTCTATATACACTGAGTGTACAAAACATTAGGAACACCTGCTCTTTCCATGACAAACTGACCAGGTGAATCCAGGTGAAATCTATGATCCCTTATTGATGTCACTTATTAAATCCACTTCAATAAGTGTAGATGAAGGGGAGGAGACGGGTTACAGATGGATTTTTAAGCCTTTAGACAATTGACACATGGATTGTGTATGTTTGTCATTCAGAGGGTGAATGGGCAAGACAAAATATTTAAGTGTCTTCAAATGGGGGTATGGTAGTAGGTGCCAAGCGCACCGGTTTGAGTGTCTCAAGAACTGCAACGCTGCTGGGTTTTTCACGCTCAACCGTTTTTCGTGTGTATCAAGAACGGTCCACCAAACAAAAGACATCCAGACAACTTGACGCAACTGTGGGAAGCTTTGGAGTCAACCTGGGCCAGCATCCCTGTGGAATGCTTTCAACACCTTGTAGAGTCAACATGGGCCAGCATCCCTGTGGAACGCTTTCAACACCTTGTAGAGTCAACATGGGGCCAGCATCCCTGTGGAACGCTTTCAACACCTTGTAGAGTCAACATGGGCCAGCATCCCTGTGGAACGCTTTCAATACCTTGTAGAGTCAACATGGGGCCAGCATCCCTGTGGAACGCTTTCAACACCTTGTAGAGTCAACATGGGCCAGCATCCCTGTGGAACGTTTTCAACACCTTGTAGAGTCAACATGGGCCAGCATCCCTGTGGAACGCTTTCAACACCTTGTAGAGTCAACATGGGCCAGCATCCCTGTGGAACGCTTTCAACACCTTGTAGAGTCAACATGGGGCCAGCATCCCTGTGGAACGCTTTCAACACCTTGTAGAGTCAACATGGGCCAGCATCCCTGTGGAACGCTTTCAATACCTTGTAGAGTCAACATGGGGCCAGCATCCCTGTGGAACGCTTTCAACACCTTGTAGAGTCAACATGGGCCAGCATCCCTGTGGAACGTTTTCAACACCTTGTAGAGTCAACATGGGCCAGCATCCCTGTGGAACGCTTTCAACACCTTGTAGAGTCAACATGGGCCAGCATTCCTGTGGAACGCTTTCAACACCTTGTAGAGTCAACATGGGCCAGCATCCCTGTGAAACGCTTTCAACACCTTGTAGAGTCAACATGGGCCAGCATCCCTGTGGAACGCTTTCAACACCTTGTAGAGTCAACATGGGCCAGCATCCCTGTGGAACGCTTTCAACACCTTGTAGAGTCAACATGGGCCAGCATCCCTGTGGAACGCTTTCAACACCTTGTAGAGTCAACATGGGCCAGCATTCCTGTGGAACGCTTTCAACACCTTGTAGAGTCAACATGGGCCAGCATCCCTGTGGAATGCTTTCAACACCTTGTAGAGTCAACATGGGCCAGCATCCCTGTGAAACGCTTTCAACACCTTGTAGAGTCAACATGGGCCAGCATCCCTGTGAAACGCTTTCAACACCTTGTAGAGTCAACATGGGCCAGCATCCCTGTGGAACGCTTTCAACACCTTGTAGAGTCAACATGGGCCAGCATCCCTGTGGAACGCTTTCAACACCTTGTAGAGTCAACATGGGCCAGCATCCCTGTGGAACGCTTTCAACACCTTGTAGAGTCCATGCCCCGACAAGTTGAGGCTGGTGTTCCTAAAAGGTGTTCCTAATGTATTGTACACTCAGTGTATATGTCAAGGAAGGACAAGTTAAAGTTGTCCAACAATGACTATATACTTACACCATTAAAAGTGATTTCACATTTTTAAATAACTTTTTAAAATGATTTAATTTACTTGTGTGTTTTGTTGACCTAATTTGTATTGAGGTACAGTGCTCAGTCATATCCACATTTTCAACAGCACATACATTTTTTTGTTAAGAATTCAATGACTTCTGCCAAATCTTAATACTTTTGTTTACTAATGTTTCTACATTTTCAGGCATTTCAGGAATATACTTGAATCGTTTCACACCCTCAGTGAAAAAACCCCAATGATAATTCTCTGCTCCTTTTAGTTGATCATTACTGAAGATCTGCACAGATGGATGTGATGTGATGAATACATATGCTATCGTATTACTGCACTGCTCCACTAATACACTCTGCCCCACAGATTCCCTCGGAGATACTCTGACTGAGAAGAGAAGTATTTTGGGATCACAGTTAGAATATCTGGAGACATAGATATATCACATGTAATATATAGAACTTTAAAAAAAACACAGATTATAATTCGGTGTCTTAAATATATTTCTGTTAT
Source organism: Oncorhynchus masou masou (assembly GCF_036934945.1). Lineage (NCBI taxonomy): Eukaryota > Metazoa > Chordata > Actinopteri > Salmoniformes > Salmonidae > Oncorhynchus > Oncorhynchus masou. The sequence continues at coordinate 68,245,074 of NC_088240.1, forward strand.
AGTTATTTGGGTGTGTTGGTTACTAAATAGTTAGCTATTCACAATTATTCATATGTGTACCTTCTGGTGTTAAACATCAGATCTCCACTTCCTGTCATGTCTGCTGGCTTTTCCCTATTCTTCTGTCCTCCCTGTCCTCCCTGTCCTTCTGTCCTCCCTGTCCTTCTGTCCTCCCTGTCATTCTGTCCTTCTGTCCTTCTGTCATTCTGTCCTCCCTGTCCTCCCTGTCCTTCTGTGCTTCTGTCCTCCCTGTCCTCCCTGTCCTCCTGTCCTCCCTGTCCTTCTGTCCTCCCTGTCCTCCCTGTCCTTCTGTACTTCTGTCCTCCCTGTCTTTCTGTCCTTCTATCCTCCATGTCCTTTGGTCCTTCTGTCCTCCCTGTCCTTCTGTCCTCCTGTTCTTCTGTCCTCCCTGTCCTCCCTGTCCTTCTGTCCTCCATGGCCTCCCTGTCCTTCTGTCCTCCATGTCCTCCCTGTACTTTTTTTTACCTGTGAAGAGTGAATGTAAATACAGGATTTAGAAAATGTTTATGGTGTGTTGTAAAGAGAGGTGTTGAAGAATACATTGCATCACATACTCCACATTTACAGTGTAATTCAGTGCAGCTGAGAGACTGTTTTTAAAAATTGTGATACAGTTAAATAGTTCAATTATGACAATTTTGGAGCTTAATTTAGCATTTCTTTTATTAGTGCATGAATATGGAGATCTGTCTGTCTGCTGTTATTTTGCCATGGTACAGGACAGAAGCTAAAAAATTATCTCTGGACTACCGTGTCAGTTTATTTTTCTGTAAATACTTTCTGGATATGTTGTTTGGAATGAAAGTTGACATGTAGTGGTTTGTGTGTAGGCTACCAGTCAGTCTGTACAAAGTGGGCATATGCTGTCTTTTTACAGCATACTGGTGACTACAGTATCTAAGCTTTAATACTTTGGGTTGTCGCCTGGCCCCCAATTCCCAGCATGCTTTGAAACATGTAAGTCTCTTTTCAATCAGTTTTCGAGCATACCATCGATATTGGCTGTGTTTGTGGCAAGAGGAGGCGCTTTGGCGGCTTGATGTGAGAGAACTGTCATGGGAGGTTTCAGCTTGACCCAGCTTAAACACACCCATGAAAAGAAGAGGAAACAAAGAAAACGACCATATTTAACCAAATCTGCGGCTTACTCCCTAAAACACACGATAATGATATCCTCTTAACGCGCCATGAACACTGGTGTATTACAGCTCTCATGGCAGCGGCAGCCAGCATTCAAGATGGCAGAAACAACAACAACAATTAGAGCCGTGAGACCATTGTTCTCTCCCTCTCAATTCACCTTCAGTTGTTTTCTCAAGAATAGTAACATTATAATGAACATGGTGACAACAATAATGAACTAAAACCTTACAGAGGATCATTTTTCATGATGAAATACTGTTGAATGTTAAACTGTATTTAAGTAATATGTTTGTAAAACGGAGCTGATAGACATAGAAGCTCTGCTTCTAGCTCCTATGCATACTACTATATTAGCTCCTTATGATTGTCAGTTGGTTTAGAATCCATTACATGCTCTTTCTTATGTGTTTGATAACATCTCATCACAAGAGCAAGAACAGAGCTTTGCTGTATATTTGTTCATTATTAGGTTAGCCAGAATAACTCGAACTGATGGTTCCTCCCTCTCTCCCTCCCTCTTTGCATAACTAAAAATAGATATATCTTTCATGATGGGTTTATTGTTTTTTTCCCTGAATGATAATTAGCGATTAGTTGGAATAATTCTCAAATGGTCTCTTTTCTCTCAGTGGAGGATAGTCTGTTATTTTAATTAAGCAGAGGTCAGATGTATTACCTCAGCAGGAGAGTGTGGAGTGAAGCTGTGGAAACCAGCAACAACTCTGCATTGTACCACATCTCTGCCACGCACATTTCTAATTTCTACCGCCCTGATTCACAGTTGATGTAATGGAAGAATCTTTGGGGTGGTATGGTGGCTGGCGAGGGGGGAGTTTTGTTTCATGTTTTTGCTGCTCATGGATTCTTTTTGATTAGTCATTTGATGCTGCTCCCCCCTAGTTTCCCCCTCCTCTAACCAGGACAATGATATGACGCTCATCGACACTATAGTGGTAGGCTTGATAACCAACAACGATAAGACGGCCTACATGGATGAGGTGAGGGCCCTCGGAGTGTGGTGTCAGGAAAATAACCTCACACTCAACGTCAACAAAACAAAGGAGATGATCGTGGACTTCAGGAAACAGCAGAGGGAGCACCCCCCCTATCCACATCAACGGGACAGTAATGGAGAAGGTGGAAAGTTTTAAGTTCCTCGGTGTACACATCAATGACAAACTGAAATGGTCCACCCACACAGACAGCGTGGTGAAGAAGGAGCAACAGTGCCTCTTCAACCTCAGGAGGCTGAAGAAATTTGGGTTGTCACCAAAAACACACAGATGCACAATCGAGAGCATCCTGTCAGGCTGTATCACCGCCTGTTATGGCAACTGCTCCGCCCACAATCGTAAGGCTCTTCAGAGGTCTGAGTGAGGTCTGCACAACGCATCACTAAGGACAAACTACCTGCCCTCCAGGACACCTACACCACCCGATGTCACAAGAAGGCCAAAAAGATCATCAAGGACAACAATCACCCGAGCCACTGCCTGTTCACCCCGCTATCATCCAGAAGGCGAGGTCAGTACAGGTGCATCAAAGCTGGGACTGAGAGACTGAAAAACAGCTTCTGTCTCAAGGCCATTACTAACATTGAGTGGCTGCTGCCAACATACTGACTCAAATCTCTAGTCATTTTAATAATACAACAATTGATGTAATAAATGTATCACTAGTCACAATGCCACTTTATATAATGTTTACATACCCTACATTACTCATCTCATATGTATATGCTGTACTCTATACTATCTACTGCATCTTGACTATGCTGCACGGCCATCACTCATCCATATATTTATATGTACATATTCTTATTCATTCCTTTACACTTGTGTGTATAAGGTAGTTGTTGTGAAATTGTTAGATTACTTGTTAGATATTACTGCATGGTCGGAACGAGAAGCACAAGCAATTCGCTACACTCGCATTAACATCTGCTAACCATGTGTATGTGACCAATACGATTTGATTTGATTTGCTCCTTAGGTTCCCCCTCCTCTGACAGGGATGATGATACAGCCCCACACAAGACACCTGATGAGAGGCTCCCAGTAGCGTGGTAACATTTACTCACAGGCCAGTTAGAGGGGAGAAGGGGGAGGGGGGGAGAGAGAGTGAGAGAGGGGGGTCATGGGGGAAAGAAGAGGGAGAGAGGGGGAGACAGATGGATAGAGGGAGAGTGAGAGAGGTAGAGAGAAAGAGAGAGAGCAAGACGGGGATAAAAAGAACAGTCTCCAGCTTGATCAGACTATTCATCAAAATGTCTTGGTCTTATCGCAGTTCAGATCTTTTGACAACCTATAGCTTTTCTCATTGCATTATGGCAGTCCTCCTCACAACAAACAGAAAAATAAATCCAAATGTAATTTAGCCATATTTCCCCTCGCTGACTTCTAGATGTCTAGATGTGCAACACATCAAACTACTTTGGCCAACTTCCTCTGAGCTGTTGACCTTCATTCATTCGGAACCCCATGCCCAGACAGGTTGATTTGAGGTACCATGAAGTCAATGACTGTAATAGTCAATAGCAAGAGTTCAACACTCAATTAGAAATGCAAAAGTCCTATTGAAACCTGAGAGCATCAAAGCTCATGAACACAGAGGGAAATGCCTCTTCAAGTGTGCACTTAGTATGTCAAATTCAACTGGTCAAAAAGTCAAAAAACCTTTCCATTTGCAAGCACAACAACAAGACTATTTCTTAGGCTTTATCGTGTCCACATAGACGATGAGAGACAGCCAAGTAAAGGGTGCTTTTCTGCCTGGCCTGCAGGCTATTAGATTCAGCAGGTTGTTGTCCCCTGCACCGACAGACAGGGCTCAGCGAACGCTGACTGACTGACACACGGAGACCGATAGTGAGATCTAGCAGGTGCATTTGACTTGCATTCCTCTGATCTGTAGCTACACCAGTGGACTTGTCTTCTTAGCTCACCGTGTAATAAGCTGCTTCAAACATCAGTATGTACTGATAACATCTGGAGTATGTCGTTTTTGACTTTCAGAGAGCTTCTTTTATTTTCTTCCACTTTTGGGGGTTTTAAGAAAATGTCAGTTGAATCATATCTTAATGCTTTGATAATGGGTGCTTTTACATGCTAGGAGCTGAACAGTTACTTCAGTGTCTTAAATATCCAGTATATGGAAGAAATTAGAAAGAAGTCTCCAAATGAAATTTGCTCAGGCCTTGTTTTGCTTGGGTGTACTGGAGCCCTATGCAACCCAACTTGACCATCATACAGAGACATTTAGTTGTTTCATGAAGAATTATAGCCAATCAAATTGGAGGAGTATCTGTAAATGACTGTTGTAAGAGCAAATAGTGAGGTTACTAAGTGGAGTAAACAGGCTAGAATCCTACAACACTACAAGGACTGGAGTCAATGTAATAGTGAAATTATGTTGTTTTGTCATTGGTTTTATCTCACTATTTGTGTTGATGGTAATCTATAAATGTAGGTCGCAAATAATGTGCTAACAATAGAAAAAATACTGTTATAAATGGTGCCCACTAATGAAAAACTCTATTGTGTGTTAACTTGTGGAAGTATTGAGGGACAGAAACGTGGAGCTGTGAGTGTTGGAGCCTGCAGGTGCAAATCCAGCTGCTAGACTTCTGCACATGTTTTCCTCTGTTCTGTCAGTCAAAATGACAGGCAGTTGAGGCACACACACACACACACACACACAGACACACACACACACACACACACACACACGATCAGAACAAGATATATGCAGCATGCCAAGGAGGAGCAAGCTTATTTCCCCTTTGATTATTACAAAGAGAAAGTTATTCAGGTGAAACCAAATTCAAATTCATTGCAACTTCACTTATTTCAGAATAACAAAATACTGCACAGCAATTTCACACGATTGCAGTACAAGGCCAGAAGCATGTGCAGTTTTGAGTAGACCAGGGGAACCCGTGGCACTACCACCCACTTAAGTCACTTAAACAGCGTGAGAGGGAATGGCCAGGGGGCATATTCAAACAGCCCTGTGGCGGTTCCATGTTACTGTCAGACCGACCGCAGAGCAGCGAGCCACAGACAGTCAGACAGTAGGAGTAGCTGCAGATTTGTCTTGACCTAGTTATCCTCAACGGATAGAAGAAATCTAACCACCACAAACAACAACAACAACAGTTTGATGAAATACAAAATATACATTTTTGGTAGCTCTCTTTTTATAATGAAGTGGTGGAGCGAGTGCATAGAGACTGTAGCCTATGGAGGATAGGGTTGGGGGAGTTCTAGTACAGAACATTACAGGGGGGGGGGTCTAGGTAACAGAGCATTATCTGCATCTCAAAATGGATCCTTGACTAATCCTAGAGTCTGAGCGCCGTACTCCCATGATGCTCTCTGGGAGGAGAGCTGGACTACTGGTGGTAGATGGGGGAAGGGGAGGGCCCTCGGTTCCTCTTCCATGGGACAACAGTGTAACCCCTTTCCACTCCCCCACACTAGATCATGTTTGGGTATCCCCTCTGCCCTGTACGACATCTTCAAGTCAAATCAATACTGTGTGAGGTGATGGTCAACAGACGAGGCTCATCTAAAAAAATATAAAAATATCCCCCTCGAATGTCACTTACTTACAATTCACAAACCGTCAACACAAACCACTAGGCTAGGAGGATATCCTCCATTCATCTTTTAATTAGTTGGTTTGCATTGGCTGCTGGTTCTGTAAGTGGCCGGGCAGGCGGGAGGATTTGTTGTTAATTTGCTGAAACACAGCCTGTAACCCAGTGTTGTACCGCTCCACGCAGGCTGCAGTCCCCTTTGATACAAGCTAACGGAGCCCCACCAAGCTACATAATATACAGCCCAATGAAAAGCCCACTAATTCCAAATCATCTTAAGTAGCGATGTGTGCAGCGAGAGAAAGAGCCATACAACGACTAAAAAGAAAAACGAGAACACAAAAACCCCATATGATTTCTGTTTTGCCTGGACATGAATCCCAGTGTGTTTCAACAGAATCATTGACTGTCATTTGCTGTAATTGATTAAACGAGAGCTACTTCACACAGATTTTCTGTGCACAGCTTACGAACTCAGTGGAACCAGAAGAGGAAATGTACAGTAAGATTGTGCTTCTTAACATTGTAGGACACCTCCTTCATTTGCTCATAGATAGTGAGATCAGTGGAATTTGGGAAGCTTGGTACATTGTTTATTTATAGTGTATCATAGGCTATAGTATATTTTTGTTTATTTTGAAACTAAGCAGTTGTACAGTATATTGTGTCCACTTCAAAATGGCAAAACAGTGATGTTCTGTTACATGAGTATTCATTTACCAGTATTCATTTACCAGTATTCATTTACCAGTATTCATTTACCAGTATTCATTTACCAGTGTTCCTTTAACAGTATTCATTTACCAGTATTCATTAACCAGTATTCATTCACCAGTATTCATTTACCAGTATTCATTTACCAGTATTCATTTACCAGTATTCATTTACCGGTATTCATTAACCAGTATTCATTTACCAGTATTCATTTACCAGTATTCATTTACCAGTATTCATTTACCAGTATTAATTAACCAGTATTCATTTACCAGTATTAATTAACCATACCCCTGCATGCATTTTCAATATGCAGTTTCTTTCTTTTGTGAGCTTGACCTGTCATGTGACCTCAGTAAACAGGAAGTTTTGGAAGACGATCATGTTTGATTCTGCATACAGTACCTTTACATTACCAGTAAAAAATTTAAAAATACATAAATAAACATTATTGTCATATACACCGGATAGGTGCAGTGAAATGTGTTGTTTTACAAGGTCAGCCAGAGTAGTATAGCAACCCTGGAGAAAATTTGCACGCAATGATAATTTACTTTTAGAAACATTAAAACACAACATCGGGATAGAAAACCCTATGGATAATAAGGTTTTTGAGAGCTATTGGTTTACATGCTGATACTAGCTAGCTGTACTTACCTGTTCTTTTCTTATACAAGACCATGCTAGCTTTGTCAACAACAAAACATCTGGCATACATTTGCTGTTATAGCTAACAGAATATACTTTGTTTGTTAAATTAGACTTATAAAAAAGGAATATTAACAGTTGAAGGACAATTAGTTAGTAATTTTAGGGAACGGATGAGTGAAACGGCAGCACTGGGCACCAACTTACAGTACACAGTGTTTATGGAGGACAGACTTCAGCAGGGTCTTGTCATTGTCACTCTAAGTGACAGAGCTGCAGTGGAGACGGGTCGAAAACTGGCCGGTGGGTTGTTTTTAGACTTGGCTGGAGAGAAAAGTTGCCAGCTTCACAACTAGGTCAGCTATAATGCTCTACGTGTCGGTGAGTCGGTGTGCTAGTATCACAGCATCTCTGACTTGTCCAACTCTTCACCCAGACTCTGTCCTACAGAGCTACTGTTCTGTAGGTTTTCACTCCAACCCTAATCTAGCACACCTGGTCTAATTATTAGCTGGTTGATAAGCTGAATCAGGTCAATTACAGCTGGGGCTGGAACGAAAACCTACAGAAGAGGTAGCTCTCCATGAACAGGGTTGGAGAGCCCTACCGTAAGCCTACTGGCTTACTGGGGCTCTCTCATGCCGTCCCTGGAAGGGGTGCGTCACCTGAGTGGGTTGATTCACTGATGTGGTCATCCTGTCTGGGTTGGCGCTCCCCCTTGGGTTGTACCGTGGCGGAGATCTTTGTGGGCTATACTCAGTCTTGTCTCAGGATGGTAAGTTGGTGGTTGAAGATATCCCTCTAGTGGTGTGGGGGCTGTGCTTTGGTAAAGTGGGTGGGGTTATATCCTTCCTGTTTGGCCCTGTCTGGGGGTGTACTCGGATGGGGCCACAGTGTCTCCTGACCCCTCCTGTCTCAGCCTCCAGTATTTATGCAGCAGTAGTTTATGTGTCGGGGGGCTAGGGTCAGTTTGTTATATCTGGAGTAGTTCTCCTGTCCTATTTGGTGTCCTGTGTGAATCTAAGTGTGCGTTCTCTAATTCTCTCCTTCTCTCTTTCTTTCTCTCTCTCGGAGGACCTGAGCCCAAGGACCATGTCCCAGGACTACCTGACATGATGACTCCTTGCTGTCCCCAGTCCACCTGACCGTGCTGCTGCTCCAGTTTCAACTGTTCTGCCTTATTATTATTCGACCATGCTGGTCATTTATGAACATTTGAACATCTTGGCCATGTTCTGTTATAATCTCCACCCGGCACAGCCAGAAGAGGACTGGCCACATAGCCTGGTTCCTCTCTAGGTTTCTTCCTAGGTTTTGGCCTTTCTAGGGAGATTTTCCTAGCCACCGTGCTTCTACACCTGCATTGCTTGCTGTTTGGGGTTTTCGGCTGGGTTTCTGTACAGCACTTTGAGATATCAGCTGATGTACGAAGGGCTATATAAATACATTTGATTTGATTTTGATTTGATACCGTACTCTACAGTACTGTACACTCCCCAGCCTTTTACTGTGTCAAGTACAATACCACCAGGTCAGGACTACTATAGTTACTGATGAAAAGGAAATGTACAACATTAAACTGATCAACATTGATGTACATTAACCAAAGCACATTCAGTATACATTATTGCTATCCCCTAACCACCTAATTTTGTTAGGAAATTACAACCTCCCTCTATCCTGCGTTACTGGGGTTTGCTCTTGAAAATAATGTATATTTGTACAGTCATATTATAGTCAAATCACAGATCATCATGACTGTTTGTTACCACTGAGCACACAAACCTTTTACAGGTCAGAGACTCAAGAGGTAGAACAAATGTCCATGCTATAATTACTGTAAGAGATGTATTCGTGTTCATTAAGTAATGGAGAGTACAGGTTAGTGTATTTGTGTGATGAGCCACTGTTAAAGTACCACTGCCTCCATCTCAACTCGGACAGGTAAACAATCTAATTGATTCTCACTGGTGCCTTGCTGGACTGCTTGTCATTATTTCCAGTTAAATGCGGTCCTATTCCCAGTGTTTCCAGAACAGACGAGCACATCATCTGTACCACTGAAAACATGTCAAGTTAGAGCGAGTAATTTGTGATGCTGAATGACAAGTACCAAGTACAGACTCCTGCTCAGTACTCTGAGCGCTCATTAGACAACACATTTTCAGAAGTCACAGAGCTCCCATGTTTTTGTAGTTTTGGTGGGGAATATACAAATACTGCTTGAATACTGCAATGTCATAAGAACAAGCAGAAGGAAGTTAAACCTGAATTGACATGTCTCATACAGCTGACTGTTTGGAACGTTGACAGCCATCTGTGTGGATTCTTTTCACTCCCACTAATGAGCTACTGGTTGAAGAGACCCAATCTACACAGGCCTGTCCCATGGGCCCAGTGCAGCTGCTGGGAACACACACGCACTGACACGCACACACACACACAAATGCATGCTTTCAGACACACACACACACACACACACACACACACACACACACACACACACAAATGCATGCTTTCAGACACACGCACACACACGCACACACACACACACACACACACACACACACACACACACACACACACACAAATGCATGCTTTCAGACACATGCACACACACACACACACATACACACACACACACACACACACACACACAAATGCATGCTTTCAGACACACGCACACACACACACACACATGCACGCACATTCACCGACGATACGAGTTTCCTGCCGTGTTTGAAAGTGTACTGTAGCTAACTTATATTTGAAGTCACACATGAATCTAAACTAAAAGTGAATGCATTGCACAAAACCCCATGGCGGTGTAAAGGACGGCACAAAATGTTGTTAGAGTTCCACTGAGACTTAAATGATTTAACATACCTTCTGTGTTTGTGTATATTGGTGTGCACCTGTGTTTGTGTGTCTGCATGTGTTTGCACGTGTGTGTTTCGTAGGCCTATTTTTGTGTGAGAGAGAGAAATTCATTGTAAAGTGTGAAGGAATGTAGCCGTGGCGAGAATGTTACTAAGTCAAAGTTTGTCTATTGTCCCCCCCCCCACACACACATACTATTGTAGTCTTTCCCCTCACTAATATTTCACACAACTTAATGCTATGACAATGAGCATAGCAGCAACTATTTGATCCCTATCATGTCTAGAAGCAGATGAGCTGGGAAGCCAGCGACACAACAGCTGAATAGGACTGACAGGAAGTGTCTAATCAATGTCTTCCAGGACTGGAGACCGAGCCGCTCGCCTTTGTTTCTTTTTGTACATACAAGCCTCTTTAACATCACAATATAATCCATTATCTAACTCAGCAAGGTACATTTTGGGGAGTCGTCGTTGCACAAAACATATATTTTATTTTCCGTCTGCTTGGAGATCACTGGGTTGAGATCTAAAGTCATGCAAATGTTACAGGAGGGGAAAATACTGGCAAACACATTTCTAATTATTCCATATCAGCAGATTTGCAAGAAATAGAATATGTTTATATTTTTTTAAAGAGAAGAGTTTATGATCAGTGAGAGCTTGGGCATGGCGCTGTTTAGGAATTCACAGCATTTTGATCTAATCACAAAATCAAAATATTCATGAAGCACAATGATATCTCCGTCAGGCAGGCGGCCGGCCATTAATTTAGAAATCCAGGTAATTTATTAACGTTTATCAAAGGTTTAAAAAGCCTTCCACTGTGTTTGTAATGCAGGTTAGGAGAGAGGCAGTATTGTACAAGTGATTCCTGATGATTTATAATGGTGTGGGTGTGAGTGCAATTTGGACCAGGTATTCAATTAGAATGGATGTTTAATTTCAGCTTTGAGATATCCTGTTAAAAGTTATATTCAAATGGTATTTCCCTAGACACTACACACATATCTGTTATCAGCATGTAGGCCACAGCACATTTGATAACTCTGGTTTTTGCTTCTTTTATTGTTACACTGTAATGAGCCATCCTTTCATTCCCCCTTTTACTATAATTGACATTTACATTTGAGTCATTTAGCAGCCACTCCTTTCCAGAGCTACTTTGTTAGTGCATTCAACTTAAGATAGCTAGGTGGGACAACCACATACAGTCATAGTAGGTATGTTTGTACTAAAGTACCAAAGTCAGAGCTAGTAAAGGGGAAAATGTCAAGTCCGAGTGTTACAGTAGTTCACAAAGGGGGGTGTGGGGGGATTATTTAAGATACTCTTTGAAGAGGTAGGGTTTCAGATGTTTGTGACGGGGACTCAGATGTGACAGGGACTCTGCTGTCCTAGCTTCAGGGGGAAGCTTGGACTGGGCTGAGTGGGAGCTCTCCTCCCATAGGGGTGGGAGGGCCAAGAGACCAGAGGTGGCAGAACGGAGTGCTCAGGTTGGGTGTAGGGTTTGAACAAAGCCTGAATGTAGTGTATGTAATGTAATGTAGTTCCTCTTGCTGCTTTGTAGACAAGTACCATGGTCTTGTAGTGGATGCGAGCTTCGACTGGAAGCCAGTGGAGTGTGTTGAGGAGCAAAATGACATGGGAGAACTTGGGAGAGTTGAAAACCAGGTGGGCTGCAGCATTCTGGATAAGTTACAGGTGTTTGATGGCACAAGGAGGGAGCTCAGCCAACAGAGAGTTGCAGTAGACGGGAGATGAAAATTGTCTGGATTAGGACCTGAGCCGCTTCCTGTGTGAGGTTGGGTCGTACTCTACAAATGCTGTAGAGCATGAACCTGCAGGAGCAAGTCACTGCTTTGATGTTTGCAGCGAACGACAGGGTGTTGTCCAGGATCTCGCCAAGGTTCTTTGCACTCTGCACTTGGCGACATCGCGGAGTTGTCAACCGTGATGGAAAGGTCTTGGAGCGGGCAGGCTTTTCCCAGGAGGAAGAGCAGCTCCGTCTTGTCGAGGTTGAGCTTGAGGTGGTGGGCCGACATCCAAGTTGAGATATCTGCCAGACACCCAGAGATGTGTGTCACCTCCTGGGTGTCAGAAGGGGGTAAAGAGAAAAGTAGTTGAGTGTCATCCACATAGCAATGATAGGAGAGATCATGTGAGGATATGACGGAGCCGAGTGACTTGGTGTATAGAGAGAAGAGGGGAGGGCCTAGAACCGAGCCCTGGAGGACACCAGTAGTCAGAGTATGTAGTGCAGACACAGATCCTCTCCACGTCAACTGCCAGGTAGGATGCAATCCAAGAGTGTGCAGAGCCTAAGACGCCCAGCCCTGTGGAGAGGAGGATCTCACATGGATTAAGGGCTTGTTAGTAAGCTTTTCACGGTAAGGTCTGCACCTGTTGTATTCAGCGCATGTGACAAATAACATTTGATTTGATTTGATTCAAGTGTTGAAGGCACTAGATAGATCTAGGAAGATGATAGCAGAGAATAGAGAATCAGCTTTGGCTGTGCAGAGAGCCCCGTGAAAGCGAGAAGAGCAGTCTCGGTTGAGTGGCGTGTCTTGAAGCCTGTCTGGTTAGGGTCAAGAAGATCATTCTGAGAGCGATAGCAAGAGAGTTGGTGAGAGACAGCACGCTCAAGTGTTTTGGAGATAAAGAAAGAAGGGATACCGGGCCGTAGTTTTTGACTTCAGAGGAGTCGAGTGTTGGTTTCTTAAGGAGGGGAGCGACTCGGGCCATTTATAATTCAAAAGGGACACAGCCAGTGGTCAGGGAGGAGGGGATGGAGTCGAGTGTTGGTTTCTTAAGGAGGGGAGTGACTCGGGCCATTTATAAGCCAAACGGGACACAGCCAGTGGACAGGGAGGAGGGCATGGGGTCGAGCGGGAAGATTGTCTGGACCTCTCAGATTTCATCTGGAGAGACATGGAAGAAAGAGGTCAAGGCGTAGGGTAGGTTGGTGTGAGTGAAGACCAGTGGGCTCAATAGGCTGAGTGAATGACGAGCGGATGTCGTCAACGTTCTTTTCAAAGGGGTTGACAAAGTTGTCTTCAGAGAGGGAGGCTAAAGGGTAGGGTGATAGAATTGGATTTAGCAGCAGATACAGAGGAAGAGAAGGTAGAGAGGAGGGACTGGAAGGATGATAGAACCTCCAGAATTTTAGCTCAGTTGCCCTCAGCCCTGTTCTGTAAGCAGCCCTGTTCTGTAATCAGCCCTGTTCTGTAATCAGCCATGTTCTGTATGCAGCCCTGTTCTGTAAGCAGCCCTGTTATGTAATCAGCCCTGTTCTGTAAGCAGCCCTGTTCTGTAAGCAGCCCTGTTCTGTATGCAGCCCTGTTCTGTAAGCAGCCCTGTTCTGTAAGCAGCCCTGTTCTGTAAGCAGCCCTGTTATGTAATCAGCCCTGTTCTGTAAGCAGCCCTGTTCTGTAAGCAGCCCTGTTCTGTATGCAGCCCTGTTCTGTAAGCAGCCCTGTTCTGTAAGCAGCCCTGTTCTGTAAGCAGCCCTGTTCTGCATGCAGCCCTGTTCTGTAAGCAGCCCTGTTCTGTAAGCAGCCCTGTTCTGTAAGCAGCCCTGTTCTGTATGCAGCCCTGTTCTGTAAGCAGCCCTGTTCTGTAAGCAGCCCTGTTATGTAATCAGCCCTGTTCTGTAAGCAGCCCTCTTCTGTAAGCAGCCCTGTTCTGTATGCAGCCCTGTTCTGTAATCAGCCATGTTCTGTATGCAGCCCTGTTCTGTAAGCAGCCCTGTTCTGTAAGCAGCCCTGTTATGTAATCAGCCCTGTTCTGTAAGCAGCCCTGTTCTGTAAGCAGCCCTGTTCTGTATGCAGCCATGTTCTGTATGCAGCCCTGTTCTGTAATCAGCCCTGTTCTGTAATCAGCCCTGTTCTGTATGCAGCCCTGTTCTGTATGCAGCCCTGTTCTGTATGCAGCCATGTTCTGTATGCAGCCCTGTTCTGCATGCAGCCCTGTTCTGTAAGCAGCCCTGTTCTGTAAGCAGCCCTGTTCTGTATGCAGCCCTGTTCTGTAATCAGCCCTGTTCTGTAAGCAGCCCTGTTCTGTATGCAGCCCTGTTCTGGTTGCTGGTTGAAAATTCAGTCTACACAGGACTTTCTAATCAGCGGATTTGAATGGGTGGGAGTTTTGGCTTTCCATGGTGACATCACCATGCGGAAGTTTGATTAATGGACCAATAGGAGTTCCAAAAACATCTAGTTTTCAGTTTTTCCCCTCTACACTCAGACCATTCTCAGACAGTCCTAGCAAAATTCTTGCTTGACAAATAGTTTTTTTTCTTTAAAAAGCCATTTTTGCCCATTTTAATGGAAATCTATGACAGCAAGGTACTTAATTGTTACCCAGAAATAATTTGATATTGATATAAAAAATCTATACTCGCAAGAAAAAAATATGAAGACTGTTTCCCCTCTGCCCCCCACCATCCCCCAAACCCAATCCTCCTCTTCATCATCATAGTCATCATCACCATCATCATTATTGTCATCTTACTGTCTAAACTGGCCTGATAGGTTGACTATATGTCATACTGTATGTGAGCCTGAGCTACAATGTCAAGTTCCACGCCCACTGAGTATCCTACACTTCCTGTGTGGTTTCAGGGAGGGACAACTCCAACCTCCACATTACACATAACAGCTACATAACAGGGCTTTTTAACACACACACACACGCACGCATGCACGCACGCACGCGCGCACACTCACACACGAACACACACACACGAACACAGTCATTAACATGCTCTACTGTATTTATTTAGGGAATATGTTAACAGAGACATAACTAAATCTAATTCAATTAATTGTTAAATGATATCTTACTGTTTTTCTTTAATACATCAGAGAATCCTTTCTACATGTTTTCAATGTGTGGAGAGACTCTCATCTCATCAGTGAAAATCATACAGGGGGTTCAGGAGTTTTTTCTTAATCAATTCGCTCTCTTGTGTTCAGATGATATCTCATTGTACATCTAGCCGTCTCATGGAACCCAGAAAGAGATATAGATATCATTCCATTGTTCCACTGAAAGCTTGGGAGAACGTACGTGGAAAACGAAGAACTGGTAGAGCGTCTGGATGTCATTGTCTCTGAGATATTGCTGCTGAGTGAATTCAAAGAGCCTGAAGCAGAGCTAAGCTGAGCCACGAGCTCCGATCGCAGCCTGATAACCACAGGACAGATCAATAAGTGTGTTGTAAAGGTTAACTGCTGTTATGTTTACGCTGTTATTGGACTACGTGTGTCACGGTGAATGATACTGACACCCTTTCTCCTCTTCCTGTTCACTGCTGCAGGTTGGGCTGAAGTGGAGGAGGGCCATAGACGAGGGTCAAGTGTGGAAGGGTTGAACCTGTCACCTTCTGAGCCAGTCATCCATCCCCAAGACCCTAATGTGATTCCTCATAGCTTCAGCTCATGAATTCAGGTTGGTTGGGCTACAGTGGAATGTATCCTTGTCTTTATTGTTTAACTAAAATATCAATCAAGCTATTAATTACATCATCAACATCTATTGCCGCTGACCAAAGTGGATGCTACAGTATTTTGTGAAATATAGTACGCTCCTCTGTCGCGGTTTTCTTCCTGGGAAGGAGAGGTGGACCAAAACGCAGCGTGGTTAGAGTTCATGTTCATTTAATAAGGTAACTCAAACATGAACAGGATACAAAACAATAAACGTGAAAACCGAAACAGTCCTAACTGGTGCTTAAAACAGAAAGACGTGAAACAATCACCCACAAAATGCCCAAAGAATATGGCTGCCTAAATACGGTTCCCCATCAAAGACAACAATAAACACCTGCCTCTGATTGAGAACCAATCTAGGCAACCATAGACTTACCTAGACACCTAAACTGAACACAACCCCATAAATCTACAAAAAACCCTAGACAAGACACAACACATAAATCACCCATATCCACACCCTGGCCTAACCAAAATAATAAAGAAAACAAAGATAACTAAGACCAGGGGGCGTGACATCCTCTCTCTAAATGCCATAGAGGAACAGTCATGGTATTAACATACAGTATATGGGGCTGAGCAATTAACAGCTTGTGCTGTACTGTCACTACTTTGCTGCTTGTTGATGACTTTGTCTCTTGTTGCTGAGGTGCGTTAACTTGCCGGTCCTCAAGGATTATCACTGCTACCAAATTACATAACTGAACTAATGAGTTACATACTCACACAGATTCTACTGTATTCCCAACGGGCCGCCTCAGTCACTGCCTGAGTAAGATACCCCAGTGCTCCCCGAGGTCCCATAACATAACACATCCCTTCCTTCCTGTCTCTCTGTGGAAAGGAGGTGGAAGGCTACAGGGGAAACAGAGGGAATTAAGACTGAATGGAGTGGTTCTTTTTACCTGAAAGGCTGTGCTGAATGAACGGTACACTTTAATAGTTCTCAGTGGGATGTTTAATTTTAGCCTCGTTAAACCTGCCTGAATGCTATGCTCACCATTGTTCCACTTGGCATTCAGTCTGGCATACCAGTCTAGTTTTATTAGAGGGTTGATAGGGAGCAAGTGCCTGCTTACTGTACTGTACTGTAGCCTACACTATTGTTCCTGATGTACTTCATGTAAAGTAAGGCAACAGCTGCTTGGGGTGAACATTTCTAAAACATCATTCATTGAATAAAGGTTTTTCTCTGCATTATTTCTCTCCTGGGTGGTAGACCAAATATTATTTTACTCCATCCAACACTAAACAGCATGACTGTTGACATTGTGATAGGACTGAAACTGAGACCAAACAAGCACTTGCTGTAGAATAACACTTAACTGGCGGTTTGCACCACTCCTCTCACAGAGCACAAAATTGAGGTTGTGGTGTCATTTGTATTCACGGCAATATTGCTCTGCAAATAACAGTCTGGCTTGTTTAAAGTTTCATGTTCAAGATGCATGTCATTTCTCAACCTTCCACCTCGTTCGTTTTTTTATGAACACGGCTTCATACGTAGATCTGTAGAGCAAAACCCAACTAGCTCACAGATTTATACCAGATAAGATTAACAACTACATAGTTCTGGTGTTATTTCCTTGAATAGCCTTTAGGGAGGCGTTAACTCAAACATGAAAGCTGCTAGTTTCCTCACAGTGTATTTAAATAATAGTCATGGCTGTTCACTGAGGTCTAAGTTATTACCTGTTGTATTTATACCATGTGACACTGCAAATGGAGACTCCTCAAACATGAGCTTTTGAGATGATTACATTTGTCTAGGAATGTAGTCTACTACACGAGGGGAAGAGAAGAGAAGAGCAAGCCTGTAAGCCTGCCCAGGGAGCCTGCCCAGGGAGCCTGCCCAGGGAGCCTGCCCAGGGAGCCTGCCCAGGGAGCCTGCCCAGGGAGCCTGCCCAGGGAGCCTGCCCAGGAAGCCAGCCCAGGGAGCCTGCCCAGGGAGCCTGCCCAGGAAGCCTGCCCAGGGAGCCTGCCAAGGAAGCCTGCCCAGGGAGCCTGCCCAGGAAGCCTGCCCAGGAGCCTGCCCAGGCAACCATGTCTGACAAAAACACCCATTAGATTCCATACCACTTTACAATAAGGTACCCTTATACACTTCATTCCTTAACATTATACAAGATCTCGCAACACTTTACATTAAGGTACCCTTTTCAACCCTAAGGGTAAAGGGTTTATAGCCAGTTAAGTATACTTATTTATAAATCATTAATAAACGATATGACTTATGATGTTATTTCTTCATAGTAGGAATTATCCAGAATCCAATAGAATATCATAGGATCCAATTCAATGGATATCATCTGTAATATAATTAAATACAACAATGATATAATCAAAAGTTTCAACCGTTGAAATTCTATATCTAGCTAGAAATCCACTTCTAATAGAACTGGAACAACTTTGCTGGAGGGGACAGATCTTCAACAATATTTATTATGTTACAATGGGCTTAGCCCCCTAATTAATGAATGTTAATTCCCTTATGGATGTCAACTGTTTATTATTTCTCCCACCAAATGAACATCTACACTGGGTTTGTTATCTTTCTAACTACTACTGTATACTACCTCTAGTCTTTATAATGAGCCTTTTAAAAGACACTTACCTCCGGATGCTAATTGTTTTTGTTTGATTTTGGTGACACTTTATCAGGACCGCTGGTTAATTAATAGCAATTATTAATTCATAGCCTCAGATGCAATTAAATTACTGATGTACATACTAATTTGGCAACCAACTTTCCTTAATCCTGTGTAATTTCAAAGGGATTTCCAGAAACAGGAAAAGTGATTCTATTATTATAGCCGCAGTAGCTACTATAGGTGTTAATTAAGACAGTAACTAGAGGGAGCATCTAACAAGGAGGGTAAGGGCCGGCTGGATGGAGCATCTAGTGGGGAGGGGGCTGGAGAATCTAGTGGGGAGGGGGCTGGAGAATCTAGTGGGGAGGGGGCTGGAGAATCTAGTGGGGAGGGGGCTGGAGAATCTAGTGGGGAGGGGACTGGAGAATCTAGTGTGAGGGGGCTGGAGAATCTAGTGGGGAGGGGGCTGGAGAATCTAGTGGGGAGGGAGCTGGAGAATCTAGTGGAGAGGGGGCTGGAACATCTAGTGGGGAGAGGACTGGAGAATCTAGTGGGGAGGGGGCTGGAACATCTAGTGGGGAGAGGAATGGAGAATCTACTGGGGAGGGAGCTGGAGTTTCTAGTGGGGAGGGGGCTGGAGAATCTAGTGGGGAGGGGGCTGGAGAATCTAGTGGGGAGGGAGCTGGAGTTTCTAGTGGGGAAGGGGCTGGAGAATCTAGTGGGGAGGGAGCTGGAGTTTCTAGTGGGGAGGGGGCTGGAGAATCTAGTGGGGAGGGGGCTGGAGAATCTAGTGGGGAGGGGGCTGGGACATCTAGTGGGGAGGGGGCTGGAGAATCTAGTGGGGAGGGGGCTAGACATTTCTAGTGGGGAGGGGGCTGGAACATCTAGTGGGGAGAGGACTGGAACATCTAGTGGGGAGGGGGCTGGATCATCTAGTGGGGAGGGGGCTGGAGGTTCTAGTGGGGAAGGGTCTGGAAAATTTATTGGGGAGGGGGCTGGAACATCTAGTGGGGAGGGGGCTAGAACATCTAGCGGGGAGGGGGCTGGAAAATATAGTGGGGAGGGTGCTGGAACATCTGGTGGGGATGGGGCTGTAGAATCTAGTGGGGAGGTGGTTGGAGCATCTAGTGGGGAGGGGTTGGAATATCTAGTGGAGAGCTGGTTGGAACATCTAGTGGGGAGGGGTTGGAATATCTAGTGGGGACGGGTTGGGGTGGTTTGTGGGGAGAGGGCTGGAACATCTAGTGGGGAGGGGTTTGAGCATCTAGTGGAGAGGGGTTGGGGTGGTTTGTGGGGAGGGGGCTGGAACATCTAGTGGGGAGGGGTTGGAACATCTGGTGGGAGGGGTTGGAATATCTAGTGGGGAGGGGTTCGAACATCTAGTGGGGTGGGGTTGGGGTGGTTTGTGGGGCGGGGGCTAGAATATCTAGTGGGGAGGGGTTGGAATATCTAGTGGGAGGGGCTGGAACATCTAGTGGGGAGGGGTTGGAACATCTAGTGGGAGGGGTTGGAATATCTAATGGGGAGGGGTTGAAAAGTCTAGTGGGAGGGGTTGGAATTTCTAGTGGGAGGGGTTAGAACATATTGTGGGAGGGGCTGGAATATCTAGTGGGGAGGGGTTGGAGCATCTAGTGGGGAGAGGGGTTGGAACATCTAGTGGGGAGGGGTTGGAACATCTAGTGGGGAGGGGTTGGAACATCTGGTGGAGAGGGTTTGGAACATCGAGTGGGGAGGGGTTGGAATATCTAGTGGGGAGGGGTTTGAACATCTAGTGGGGAGGGTTTCGGGTGGTTTGTGGGGAGGGGGCTGGAACATCTAGTGGGGAGGGGTTGGAACATCTATTGGGAGGGGCTGGAACATCTAGTGGGGAGGGGTTGGAACATCTAGTGGGGAGGGGTTGGAATATCTAGTGGAGGGGGTTGAACATCTAGTGGGGAGGGGTTGGAATATCTAATTGGGAGATGGTTGGAATGTCTAGTAGGGAGGGGTTGGAGCATCTAGTGGGGAGAAGGGTTGGAACATCTAGTGGGAAGGGGTTGGAACATCTAGTGGGGAGAGGGGTTGGAATATCTAGTGGGGATGGGTTGGAATATCTAGTGGGGAGGGGTTGGAACATCTAGTGGGGAGAGGAGTTGGAGCAGTTATTGGGGAGGGGTTGGAACATCTAGTGGGGAGAGGAGTTGGAGCAGTTATTGGGGAGGGGGCTGGAACATCTAGTGGGGAGGGGTTGGAACATCTAGTGGGGAGAGGGGTTGGAGCAGTTAGTGGGGAGAGGGGTTGGAACATCTAGTGCGGAGGGGTTGGAACATCTAGTGGGGAGGGGTTGGAACATCTAGTGGGGAGAGGAGTTGGAGCAGTTATTGGGGAGAGGAGTTGGAGCAGTTATTGGGGAGGGGTTGGAACATCTAGTGGGGAGAGGAGTTGGAGCAGTTTTTGGGGAGGGGTTGGAACATCTAGTGGGGAGAGGAGTTGGAGCAGTTATTGGGGAGAGGAGTTGGAGCAGTTATTGGGGAGAGGAGTTGGAGCAGTTATTGGGGAGAGGAGTTGGAGCAGTTACTGGGGAGGGGAGCTGGAGCAGTTATTGGGGAGGGGAGTTGGAGCAGTTATTGGGGAGAGGAGTTGGAGCAGTTATTGGGGGAAGGATATGAAGCAGTTAGTGGGGAGAGGAGTTGGAGCAGTTATTGGGGAGGGGAGTTGGAGCAGTTATTGGGGAGGGGAGTTGGAGCAGTTAGTGGGGAGAGGAGTTGGAGCAGTTATTGGGGAGGGGAGTTGGAGCAGTTATTGGGGAGAGGAGTTGGAGCAGTTATTGGGGGAGGAGTTGGAGCATTTAGTGGGGAGAGGAGTTGGAGCAGTTATTGGGGAGGGGAGTTGGAGCAGTTATTGGGGAGGGGAGTTGGAGCAGTTAGTGGGGAGAGGAGTTGGAGCAGTTATTGGGGAGGGGAGTTGGAGCAGTTATTGGGGAGAGGAGTTGGAGCAGTTATTGGGGAGAGGAGTTGGAGCAGTTATTGGGGAGGGGTTGGAACATCTAGTGGGGAGAGGAGTTGGAGCAGTTATTGGGGAGGGGTTGGAACATCTAGTGGGGAGAGGAGTTGGAGCAGTTATTGGGGAGGGGTTGGAACATCTAGTGGGGAGAGGAGTTGGAGCAGTTATTGGGGAGGGGTTGGAACATCTAGTGGGGAGAGGAGTTGGAGCAGTTGTTGGGGAGGGGTTGGAACATCTAGTGGGGAGAGGAGTTGGAGCAGTTATTGGGGAGTGTTTGGAACATCTAGTGGGGAGAGGAGTTGGAGCAGTTATTGGGGAGGGGTTGGAACATCTAGTGGGGAGAGGAGTTGGAGCAGTTATTGGGGAGGGGTTGGAACATCTAGTGGGGAGAGGAGTTGGAGCAGTTATTGGGGAGGGGTTGGAACATCTAGTGGGGAGAGGAGTTGGAGCAGTTATTGGGGAGGGGTTGGAACATCTAGTGGGGAGAGGAGTTGGAGCAGTTATTGGGAAGGGGTTGGAACATCTAGTGGGGAGAGGAGTTGGAGCAGTTATTGGGGAGGGGTTGGAGCAGTTGTTGGGGAGAGGAGTTGGAGCAGTTATTGGGGAGAGGAGTTGGAGCTGTTATTGGGGAGAGGAGTTGGAGCTGTTATTGGGGAGAGGAGTTGGAGCTGTTATTGGGGAGAGGAGTTGGAGCAGTTATTGGAGAGAGGAGTTGGAGCTGTTATTGGGGAGAGGAGTTGGAGCAGTTATTGGGGAGAGGAGTTGGAGCTGTTATTGGGGAGAGGAGTTGGAGCAGTTATTGGGGAGAGGAGTTGGAGCTGTTATTGGGGAGAGGAGTTGGAGCAGTTATTGGGAGAGGAGTTGGAGCAGTTATTGGGGAGAGGAGTTGGAGCAGTTATTGGGGAGAGGAGTTGGAGCAGTTATTGGGGAGAGGAGTTGGAGCAGTTATTGGGGAGAGGAGTTGGAGCAGTTATTGGGGAGAGGAGTTGGAGCAGTTATTGGGGAGAGGAGTTGGAGCAGTTATTGGGGAGGGGGCTCGGGACTATGGGCTGATCGGGGACATTCCTCATTCCTCATTCCTCACTAATGTTTTCTTTTATAGCTATATTTGAGATTTTCAAGACCAAAACAATTCTTTATCAATCATGTTAAGACGTGTAGGTGTGTAATACAATGGACAGCAGTTACAAGTAAACATCTCACAATAGTAAAGTGGGATCTTAAAATTCTTGGTCCCCTAGATTATTGTACACTGCTCACCCTCTTAATTCCACCAAACATTGAAAGCAACTGTTTCCTTCAAACTATTTTGTTGACAATCAGATGCATATGCAAGCACATAATCATCCTGTTCATTCAAGCCTTCATTAGACAGATACAAGAGGAGCTCTTGGGACCTCGGTGGCACCTTTGGTCCCATCCTAAACATTTTGGAAGAGAAATGCATTTCAGAAGGGAATATGATGGTCAACATGGACGTTGTCTGGTTATGTTAATAGTAAATCCAATTATGCATTTAGCTATAGTGTAATGTCTGAGAACCTAACAAGGACCGCTGCCAATGGGGTCTACCACTGTGGAGTGGTAGACTCACAAATAGTACACTACAATCAGTAGATTGGATGTTCAGGGATGACCAATGATTGTTATTGGCACACCTTTTACACTTACCTGTTTTCAATGACCTGCCCCGAAACTATCTGTATGGCATTGTATTTGACAACTAACCTCAATAGCAGTGCAAATGCAATCATTATGAGCCACTAATACTTGGCAGACTGTTGTTTAAGTGATATTGCACATGGATATGTTCTGTTTCGGTGCATTACAAATAAGCATAGCAGCTCTCCAACTCCTGATCAATGTGATTTTGACTTTAGTCAGAGTACATGAAGCACTTTCTAAATTAACCAACTGTCAGCGTCCACACTAATTAATGTTTACTAAACTTGAAAGTGCATAGGCTACACTGAGAACCAAAATTACAAATATGCCTTCAACAGCAATTTGTTTCTTGGTTGACAGAAAACATAAAAAGTTGGTCTTAAAATGAGCACACAAAGCTAACAAAAATATGTATTTCAAACTATTTCAAGCCCGTTTTGATCCCTCAAGACATCCTATCAGTACCATGTCCCTGATCGGTGAAGAAACTACGAAACACAGTCAACCTAGCAATTAGTGCAAATTAACAGACATTTTTAAGACATGATTTGCTTAGAAAATGGCTGCTTTGTAGTTCAAACAAATTCCACTTTGGCCTTGGAGTGGGAGTTTTTCCAGCAAATGCTTAAATCCTAAAATAAGTACTGCAATCTTCTGGCACAGACGTACTGTAATGCTTTAAAAACAATTTAGCAACTGTCATCGCTGTAATTACAGTAACTAATTACCATCCTAGGCAAACAAATAGCTTAACATAATATGCAGGCCCAATCAATTTTGAATAAATGCAAATTCCAAAAGCAAAAAAAAAAAGAAGCATTCTGGCAAACCTAAAAGGGAATACAGGGAAATAATACACTTTGTTTTATCCACACATAATTCCCAGGGAATATCATATCATGAATATTTGCATTCAGTTCTTATCAGTACATTTGCATTTGCCTCTTATCAGTCGGCAAGCCAGGCACAGCCAGATAGGGAGAGCTGCCTCCACGCAATACACACATTTCTAATGAGTCACGTCCCAGCCTGATATCATTTTGGCTAGAACTTTATCACCAAAACGAGGAGGTCATTTTTTCGTGGAGTTGGCTCATCTTGCAACTGTCTTTTGAGTTTTTTTCTTTTTTTGATGTGATTCAACTGAGATTCATTTTTTAAAGCCCAACAAAAAGGATTATTTTCTCTCTTCCCCCAACTGCAACAGCTCATATCAGTGGCACGTATGCCTGCAATGATTATCACTGTGTCATAAAATGTTTCAGTTTTATCCGAGTATTATTTTATTTGCCACAGCATCCCCCCTCTGAACAGACAGAGCTCATCTGCATGAAGAGAACAGCACCATTTGAAGCAGCAGCAGCAGCAGTGTCGACAGGCAGGCCAGGCGACAGGCTACATACACAGACAGCTCCAACTTCCCATTTAATTTAGTATACATATGCAACAGTCTCCGCAGGGAAAATTTTAAGTAATTGTTTGATAGCGTTTTTGAAAAAGGTATTCCACAATAACAATTTCATGGTGCATTGCAGAGTATAATTATAAATGTGTATTTTCTCCTGAACGGCCGAGTCGAGGAAACACTGCAGGTCAAGTAAAGGATCCTAGTCAAATGGTCGTCTCATTAGTCCAATCTGTTTCTTCCTGCTAATTATTTTTTTCACTCTCTCAACTACTCTGGATTGTCCCACACTGCGTGTATAAGTGATATGAATAATGTTTTTCGTTGTAAAATGTTGTTCGTGCAAATATGTTTTGCATTAATTACAATGTTGATGTGACAAAATGTTAAACATTCTTTTGATGTAACGTAATCATGCATTAATATGCAGCATGCCCTGTTTTCTTAATGCTTTCTGACAGTTCACAGATTTTTATTCAGTGTTAGTTTTGCGTGGAATTAAAATGGCACAGAGGGGGGAAATAAATAAAGACAACAGAATAATTCAGATACACCAGATAGACAGACTGTAAATAATTAAAGTCAATAGTTAATTCTTTAAGCTAATATAAATGTACATCATAAATAGCCAATGAAAGGGACAATGGCAGATATATTGACCCTCCGTGTTACGCACAATGCAACTGTGATTGCATTGGTTTTAGTGTAGGTATAAGGTACAATACAGTACAGTACAACACACAGTACAGTACAATACACAGTACAGTACAAGACAATACAGTTCAATACACAGTACAGTCCAATACACAGTACAGTACAATACACAGTACAGTACAAGACAATACAGTTCAACACACAGTACAGTGCAATACACAGTACAGTACAATACACAGTACAGGACAATACACAGTACAGTCCAATACACAGTACAATACAGTACAGTACAATACAAAGTACAGTACAATACACAGTACAGTACAGTCCAATACACATTACAGTACAACACATAGTACAGTACAGTCCAATACACAGTACAGTACAGTACAATACAGACTACAGTACAATACAGTACAGTCCAATACACAGTACAGTCCAATACAGAGTACAGTCCAGTACAGTACAGTCCAATACACAGTACAGTCCAATACAGCACAGTCCAATACACAGTACAGTCCAACACACAGTACAGTACAAGACAATAAAATACAGTCCAATACACAGTACAGTCCAATACACAGTACAGTACAATACAGTACAGTCCAATGCACAGTACAGTACAGTCCAATACACAGTACAGTCCAATACACAGTACAGTACAGTCCAATACACAGTACAGTCCAATACACAGTACAGTCCAAAACACAGTACAGTACAGCCCAATACACAGTACAGCACAATACACAGTACAGCACAATACACAGTACAGTACAGTACAGTACAGTACAGTACAGTACAGTACAATACACAGTACAGTACAGTACATGCAGACGCCCATGCAGAAAACAATAGACAGGTGCAAAACACCAAAAAAAGACATCCCATATTCTTTAAGGCTTCCTTGGTTAGGGACTTTATCTCAGGAGAATAAACTGGGAGGGAATGTGAGGATGAATGTATATCTCCAACTGTTTGCCAGCCCAGAGAAATCTTTATTCCTATGTAAAACCAGGATACTGGACGGTTTTGGAGGTTGGTCCCCTCTCTGGGTGCTGTATGGCTGCTGCAGCTTGGTAGAGGGCAGCCAGCCGGCTTCACCTTAAGTATTTCCTTTAAATCTTATCTCACCCTTTGTTTAAACAGAGGTGCAAAGACATTCCACTTTGCCAGCCCATGAACACATTGAGGCTCCATTCTGTTGTATTTCTGCAAGGATATTGTCTCAACATTACAAGGAAAATGAAGGGATTGAGGTGAAATTTGTGCTTGCAATATGTATAACAAGCACAATATTTTGTATATAAAGTAGGACTGATGGCTGGACGAACAGACAGACGAACAGATAGACAGAAGTAAAGTCAGGCTGGTTGGTGGTTGTCTCCATGTGAGCCTTCTCCCAGGCTTCTCCAGGCATGTCCTAGGCTTCTCCCAGGCTTCTCCCAGGCTTCTCCAGGCTTCTCCAAGGCTTCTCCAGGCGTCTCCCAGGCTTCTCCAGGCTTCTCCTAGGCTTCTCCAGGCTTCTCCCAGGCTTCTCCCAGTCTTCTCCAGGCTTCTCCTAGTCTTCTCCCAGGCTTCTCCCAGGCTTCTCCGGGCTTCTCCCAGGCTTCTCCTAGGCTTCTCCCAGGCTTCTTCCAGGCTTCTCCTAGTCTTCTCCCAGGCTTCTTCTAGGCTTCTCCCAGGCTTCTCCTAGTCTTCTCCCAGGCTTTTCCAGGCTTCTCATAGGCTTCTCCCAGGCTTATTCTAGGCTTCTCCCAGGCTTCTCCTAGGCTTCTCCCAGGCTTCTTATAGGCTTCTCCCAGGCTTCTTCTAGGCATCTCCCAGGCTTCTCCTAGTCTTCTTCCAGGCTTCTCCCAGGCGTCTCCCAGGCTTCTTCTAGGCTTCTCCCAGGCTTCTTCCAGGCTTCTCCTCGGCTTCTTCCAGGTTCTCCCAGGCTTCTTCCATGCTTATTCTAGGCTTCTCCCAGGCTTCTTCCAAGCCTGCCAAGTTGTGCCAGGAGCTTAGTGCTCTATGGAGTAGTCCAACAGCACACCACACCATACCCTGCTCTGGTCTCCCTCACACTGTTTTTCAGCAGGCTGCCTTTGCCTGCCACTAACCGCATCAGCCATGTACAGCCAACAGTCCACAGGCTTGCTGTGTGTCTCTGTCTGTATCTGGGTCCTGTGTGGCTCAGTCGGTAGAGCATGGCGCTTGCAACGCCAAGCGTCGTGGGTTCGATTCCCGCTGGGGCCACCCATATGCAAAAGTAGTGGCCCCAGCCGACTTGTAAGTCGCTTTGGACAAAAGCGTCTGCTAAATGGGATATATTATTATTATATATTATTATATATATCTGCCTCTCTCTCTCTCTGCCAGTCCTATCTAGGTATATATCTACCAGTCTCTCCCACCTTTCCCCAGTCTCTCTCTTACCTTTTTCTTTCTTTTTATCTCCCTCTCTCCCTTCCCTCTCTATCTCTCTCCCATTATCTCTCCCCCTGTTTCCATCTCTCTCCCCTCCTCTCTCTCACTATCTCTCTCTCCATACACCAGCATTGGGCCCAGAGTCAGGTTCTTGGTACATGTGAGGTCGATGCATTAGTGCCCCATTCTTCCTCCTCTCTCAGAGGTTGTCCGCTGTCCGCTCCGACTTCTACAACTGGTGAGCTGCCATCGAACCAAAACACTGTTAATCACAAACTCATGAGCGACTAAAGGCCTCACAAATGAGCACAGAGATGGTGTTTGCTGAGCGCGGATATGGGGGCCTTCCAAGGCAACAGATCAGCAGGCCAGTCTTTGTCTGTGGATCTGGGGCCTCATTCTGTTTGGCTGCCTTTGGGGCCAGTGGGGACGGGATAGAGAGTCTTTGAACACAGCATTTGCAGCTTTTGAAAATAAGCTTGTGGGTGATGGAGATGTTGCTCAGGCATAATGGATGGAGACTGAGATTAAACTGAACCTCTGTCTATTTCTAGACAGTTGATACTGTTAGGAGTAGCAGAGATGTATTTAGATGGAATAGGCTGCTGCTGTGGTGGAAAGCTACAGTTCTGTATTAACCAATGCGAAAGTGACTTCAGAGGTCTTTTGATTCAGTAACTTAGTGCCATCAAATTCAACTATTATCTGTATGATCTTTGGCTTTCACGCAAACATACACACACACACACACACACACACACACACACGAACACGATCACACACTGAAATGGACTGTTTAGAGTGGGTGAAATAGCACATGATGGAAGACAGAGTCTGGGCTGGGTGGAGTAGTAATGATTAAGTGATTGGGAGCATTCTGTTACTGAAATGCTCTCTGCAATCCTGACGATAACATCATCTTTGGCTTTATCTCTATTCTTGAACTTATTTTAAACATTCCCCTCTGCTCTCTCTTCATTACATACTGGCCTCTTCTTTTGGCATCCACTTTCATTACTGGACTTATCTCATACATCCTTCCTCTCTGTCACTCTGTTTATTGTGTGGCAGGGGTTCGAAGATTAGCTGTTCCCACATACTCCTAACACCCTTTTATAATGAAGGCTAGCTCCCGTCCAGCTGCATTGCACGCCGGTGCACTGCAGTGTGCAGGCCACTGCAGTGCTAGGAAGGAACTAAAGATGTATCTATAGTTGAGGTAAATTAATTAGGCTATCTGTGGAAAGATGGACCCGAAAACAGGTGCATTTAATCTGGTATTTTTTATTTAATAGCCAATCCCATGGAAAATACCATGTGTGCTGGCCATATAATAGTATATCATCCCAGCAGATTTTTTTGCATATGCAGTGCATTCAGAAAGTATTCAGACCCCCCCCAGCCCTTTATCCACATTTTGTGACGTTACAGCCATATTCTTAAATGTATACAATAATAGTTTTTCCTCATCAATCTACACACAATACCCCATAATTACAAAGCGAAAACAGATTTGGAACCACCAAGACATTTGGAACCACCAAGATTCTTCTTAGAGCTGGCTGCCCGGCCTAATTGAGCAATCGGAGCAGAAGGACCATGGTCAGGGAGGTGACTCTGGGAGCTCCAGAGTTCCTCTGTGGCGATGGGAGAACCTTCCAGAAGGACAATCATCTCTGCAGCACTCCAATCAGGCCTTTCTGGAAGTAAAAGGCACATGACAGGCCGCTTGGAGTTCGCCAAAAGGCACCTAAAGGACTCTCAGACCATGTGAAACAACATTCTTTAGTCTGATGAAACCAAGATTGAACTCTTTGGCCTGAATGCCAAGCGTCACGTCTGGAGGAAACCTGGCACTATCCCTACCTTGAAGCATGGCGGTGGCAGCATCATGCTGTGGGGATGTTTTTCAGCGACAGGGGCTGGGAAACTAGTCAGGATCGAGGGAAAGATGAACGGAGCAAAGTACAGAGATCCTTGATGAAAACCTGCTCCAGAGCACTCCGGACCTCAGACTGGGGTAAAGCTTCACCTTCCAACAGGACAAGGACCCGAAGCACACAGCCAAGATAACGCAGGAGTGGCTTCGGGAAGCCTCTGAATGTCCTTGAGTGGCAGAGCCAGAGCCCGGACATGAACCCGATCGAACATCTCTGGAGAGACCTGAAAATAGCTGTTCTGTTTATTAGCCCTGTTGGGCCTATTAGCCTATGAATCCCATTAATCCCCTGTTAGCCCTATTAGGCATATTAGCATATTAACCATATTAGCCCTGTTAGCCCTGTTCGCCCTATTAGGCATATTAGCCTATTAACCATATTAGCCATGTTAGCCCTATTAGGCCTATAAACCCTGTTAGCCCTATTAACCCTGTTAGCTCTGTTAGCCCTGTTAGCCTATTAGCATGTTAGGCCTATTAACCCTGTTAGCCCTGTTAACCCTGTTAACCCTATTAGGACTATCATCCATGTTAGGCCTGTTAGCCCTGTTAGCCCTGTTAGCTCCATTAGCCCTGTTAGCTCTATTAGCCCTGTTTGCCCTATTAACACTGTAAGCCCAATGAGGACTATCATCCTAGTTCGCTCTGTTAGCCCTATTATCCCTGCTAGTCCTATTAACCCTGTTAGCCCTATTATGACTATTATCCCTGTTATCCCTGTTAGCCCCATTAACCCTGTTAGCCATATTAGCCCTGTTAGACCTATTAACCATGTTATCCCTGTTAGTCCAATTAGAACTGTTATCCCTGTCAGCCCTATTAGGACTATTATCCCTGTTATCCCGGTTAGCCCTGTTAGCCTATTAACCCTGTTAGCCCAAATAGGACTATTATCCCTGTTAGCCCTGTTAGCCCTATTAGACCTGTTAGCGCTTTTAACCCTGTTAGCCCTATTAACCCTGTTAGCCCTGTTAGCCCAATTAGGACTACTATCCCTGTTAGCCCTATTATCCTTGTTAGCCCTGGTAGTCTATTAGCCCTGTTAGGACTATTATCCCTGTTAGCCCTGTTAGCCCTATTATCCCTGTTAGCTCTGTTATCCCTGTTAGGCCTATTAGCCCTGTTAGCCCTATTAACTATGTTATCCCTGTTAGCCCAATTAGGACTACTATCCCTGTTAGCCCTGTTAGCCCTATTATCCCTGTTATCCCTGTTAGCCCTATTATCCCTGTTAGCTCTGTTATCCCTGTTAGGCCTATTAGCCCTGTTAGCCCTGTTAGCCCTATTATCCCTGTTAGCTCTGGTAGCCCTGTTAGCCTATTAGCCCTGTTAGGACTATTACCCCTGTTAGCCCTGTTAGCCCTATCATCCCTGTTAGGCCTGTTAGCCCTGTTAGCTCAATTAGGACTATTATCCCTGTTAGCCCTATTATCCCTGTTAGCCATGTTAGCTCTGTTAGCCCTGTTAGCCTATTAGCCCTGTTAGGACTATTATCCCTGTTAGCCCTGTTAGCCCTATTATCCCTGTTAGCCCTGTTAGCCCTATTATCCCTGTTAGCTCTGGTAGCCCTGTTAGCCTATTAGCCCTGTTAGGACTATTACCCCTGTTAGTCCTAATAGGGCTAACAGGGCTATCATCCCTGTTAGGCCTGTTAGCCCTGTTAGCTCAATTAGGACTATTATCCCTGTTAGCCCTATTATCCCTGTTAGCCATGTTAGCTCTGTTAGCCCTGTTAAACCTGTTAACACTATTAGGACTATCATCCCTGTTAGGCCTGTTAGCCCTGTTAGCCCTGTTAACCCTGTTAGCCATGTTAGCTCTGTTAGCCCTGTTAGCCTATTAGCCCTGTTAGCCCTATTAACCATGTTATCCCTGTTAGCCCAAATAGGACTATTATCCCTGTTAGCCCTGTTAGCCCTATTAGACCTGTTAGCGCTTTTAACCCTGTTAGCCCTATTAACCCTGTTAGCCCTGTTAGCCCAACTAGGACTACTATCCCTGTTAGCCCTGTTAGCCCTATTATCCTTGTTAGCCCTGGTAGTCTATTAGCCCTGTTAGGACTATTATCCCTGTTAACCCTGTTAGCCCTATTATCCCTGTTAGCTCTGTTATCCCTGTTAGGCCTATTAGCCCTGTTAGCCCTATTAACTATGTTATCCCTGTTAGCCCAATTAGGACTACTATCCCTGTTAGCCCTGTTAGCCCTATTATCCCTGTTATCCCTGTTAGCCCTATTATCCCTGTTAGCTCTGTTATCCCTGTTAGGCCTATTAGCCCTGTTAGCCCTGTTAGCCCTATTATCCCTGTTAGCTCTGGTAGCCCTGTTAGCCTATTAGCCCTGTTAGGACTATTACCCCTGTTAGCCCTGTTAGCCCTATCATCCCTGTTAGGCCTGTTAGCCCTGTTAGCTCAATTAGGACTATTATCCCTGTTAGCCCTATTATCCCTGTTAGCCATGTTAGCTCTGTTAGCCCTGTTAGCCTATTAGCCCTGTTAGGACTATTATCCCTGTTAGCCCTGTTAGCCCTATTATCCCTGTTAGCCCTGTTAGCCCTATTATCCCTGTTAGCTCTGGTAGCCCTGTTAGCCTATTAGCCCTGTTAGGACTATTACCCCTGTTAGTCCTAATAGGGCTAACAGGGCTATCATCCCTGTTAGGCCTGTTAGCCCTGTTAGCTCAATTAGGACTATTATCCCTGTTAGCCCTATTATCCCTGTTAGCCATGTTAGCTCTGTTAGCCCTGTTAGCCTATTAGCCCTGTTAGGACTATTATCCCTGTTAGCCCTGTTAGCCCTATTATCCCTGTTAGCTCTGGTAGCCCTGTTAGCCTATTAGCCCTGTTAGGACTATTACCCCTGTTAGCCCTGTTAGCCCTATTAACCATGTTATCCCTGTTAGCCCAAATAGGACTATTATCCCTGTTAGCCCTGTTAGCCCTATTAGACCTGTTAGCGCTTTTAACCCTGTTAGCCCTATTAACCCTGTTAGCCCTGTTAGCCCAATTAGGACTACTATCCCTGTTAGCCCTGTTAGCCCTATTATCCTTGTTAGCCCTGGTAGTCTATTAGCCCTGTTAGGACTATTATCCCTGTTAGCCCTGTTAGGACTATTATCCCTGTTAGCTCTGTTATCCCTGTTAGGCCTATTAGCCCTGTTAGCCCTATTAACCATGTTATCCCTGTTAGCCCAATTAGGACTACTATCCCTGTTAGCCCTGTTAGCCCTATTATCCTTGTTAGCCCTGTTAGCCCTATTATCCCTGTTAGCTCTGGTAGCCCTGTTAGCCTATTAGCCCTGTTAGGACTATTACCCCTGTTAGTCCTAATAGGGCTAACAGGGCTATCATCCCTGTTAGGCCTGTTAGCCCTGTTAGCTCAATTAGGACTATTATCCCTGTTAGCCCTATTATCCCTGTTAGCCATGTTAGCTCTGTTAGCCCTGTTAGCCTATTAGCCCTGTTAGGACTATTATCCCTGTTAGCCCTGTTAGCCCTATTATCCCTGTTAGCTCTGGTAGCCCTGTTAGCCTATTAGCCCTGTTAGGACTATTATCCCTGTTTGCCCTACCAATTTGTAAGTCGCTCTGGATAAGAGCGTCTGCTAAATGACTTAAATGTTAAATGTTAATGTTAGGCCTATTAACCCTGTTAGCCTTGTTAGCCCTATTATCCCTGTTAGCCCTATTAGACCTGTTAGCGCTATTAACCCTGTTAGCCCAATTAGGACTATCGTCCCTGTTTTCCCTATGAACCCTGTTAGCTCTGTTATCCCTGTTAGCCCAATTAGGACTACTATCCCTGTTAGCCCTGTTAGCCCTATTATCCCTGTTAGCCCTGTTAGCCCTATTATCCCTGTTAGCCCTGTTAGCCTATTAGCCCTGTTAGGACTATTATCCCTGTTAGCCCTGTTAGCCCTATTATCCCTGTTAGCTCTGGTAGCCCTGTTAGCCTATTAGCCCTGTTAGGACTATTACCCCTGTTAGCCCTGTTAGCCCTATTAGGACTATCATCCCTGTTAGGCCTGTTAGCCCTGTTAGCTCAATTAGGACTATTATCCCAGTTAGCCCTATTATCCCTGTTAGCCATGTTAGCTCTGTTAGCCCTGTTAGCCTATTAGCCCTGTTAGGACTATTACCCCTGTTAGCCCTGTTAGCCCTATTATGACTATTATCCCTGTTAGCCCTGTTAGCCCTATTATCCCTGTTAGCTCTGGTAGCCCTGTTAGCCTATTAGCCCTGTTAGGACTATTATCCCTGTTTGCCCTATTATCCCTGTTAGGCCTATTAACCCTGTTAGCCCTATTATCCCTGTCAGCCCTATTAACCCTGTTAGCCCTGTTAACCCTGTTAACCCTATTAGGACTATCATCCCTGTTAGGCCTGTTAGCCCTGTTAGCCTATTAGCCCTGTTAGGACTATTATCCCTGTTAGCCCTGTTAGCCCTATTATCCCTGTCAGCCATATTAACCCTGTTAGCCCTGTTAACCCTGTTAACCCTATTAGGACTATCATCCCTGTTAGGCCTGTTAGCCCTGTTAGCCTATTAGCCCTGTTAGGACTATTATCCCTGTTTGCCCTATTATCCCTGTTAGGCCTATTAACCCTGTTAGCCCTATTATCCCTGTTAGCTCTGGTAGCCCTGTTAGCCTATTAGCCCTGTTAGGACTATTACCCCTGTTAGCCCTGTTAGCCCTATTAGGACTATCATCCCTGTTAGGCCTGTTAGCCCTGTTAGCTCAATTAGGACTATTATCCCAGTTAGCCCTATTATCCCTGTTAGCCATGTTAGCTCTGTTAGCCCTGTTAGCCTATTAGCCCTGTTAGGACTATTATCCCTGTTAGCCCTATTATCCCTGTTAGCTCTGGTAGCCCTGTTAGCCTATTAGCCCTGTTAGGACTATTACCCCTGTTAGCCTATTAGCCCTATTATGACTATTATCCCTGTTAGCCCTGTTAGCCCTATTATCCCTGTTAGCTCTGGTAGCCCTGTTAGCCTATTAGCCCTGTTAGGACTATTATCCCTGTTTGCCCTATTATCCCTGTTAGGCCTATTAACCCTGTTAGCCCTATTATCCCTGTCAGCCCTATTAACCCTGTTAGCCCTGTTAACCCTGTTAACCCTATTAGGACTATCATCCCTGTTAGGCCTGTTAGCCCTGTTAGCTCAATTAGGACTATTATCCCAGTTAGCCCTATTATCCCTGTTAGCCATGTTAGCTCTGTTAGCCCTGTTAGCCTATTAGCCCTGTTAGGACTATTATCCCTGTTAGCCCTGTTAGCCCTATTATCCCTGTTAGCTCTGGTAGCCCTGTTAGCCTATTAGCCCTGTTAGGACTATTACCCCTGTTAGCCCTGTTAGCCCTATTATGACTATTATCCCTGTTAGCCCTGTTAGCCCTATTATCCCTGTTAGCTCTGGTAGCCCTGTTAGCCTATTAGCCCTGTTAGGACTATTATCCCTGTTTGCCCTATTATCCCTGTTAGGCCTATTAACCCTGTTAGCCCTATTATCCCTGTCAGCCCTATTAACCCTGTTAGCCCTGTTAACCCTGTTAACCCTATTAGGACTATCATCCCTGTTAGGCCTGTTAGCCCTGTTAGCCTATTAGCCCTGTTAGGACTATTATCCCTGTTAGCCCTGTTAGCCCTATTATCCCTGTCAGCCATATTAACCCTGTTAGCCCTGTTAACCCTGTTAACCCTATTAGGACTATCATCCCTGTTAGGCCTGTTAGCCCTGTTAGCCTATTAGCCCTGTTAGGACTATTATCCCTGTTTGTCCTATTATCCCTGTTAGGCCTATTAACCCTGTTAGCCCTATTATCCCTGTTAGCCCTATTATCCCTGTCAGCCCTATTAACCCTGTTAGCCCTGTTAACCCTGTTAACCCTATTAGGACTATCATCCCTGTTAGGCCTGTTAGCCCTATTATCCCTGTTAGCTCTGGTAGCCCTGTTAGCCTATTAGCCCTGTTAGGACTATTACCCCTGTTAGCCCTGTTAGCCCTATTAGGACTATCATCCCTGTTAGGCCTGTTAGCCCTGTTAGCCCTGTTAGCCAACAAGGCAGAGTTCATCTCAGCCTATGCCTCCCTCCAGTCCCTCGACTTCTTGGCACTGACGGAAACATGGATCACCACAGATAACACTGCTACTCCTACTGCTCTCTCTTCGTCCGCCCACGTGTTCTCGCACACCCCGAGAGCTTCTGGTCAGCGGGGTGGTGGCACCGGGATCCTCATCTCTCCCAAGTGGTCATTCTCTCTTTCTCCCCTTACCCATCTGTCTATCGCCTCCTTTGAATTCCATGCTGTCACAGTTACCAGCCCTTTCAAGCTTAACATCCTTATCATTTATCGCCCTCCAGGTTCCCTCGGAGAGTTCATCAATGAGCTTGATGCCTTGATAAGCTCCTTTCCTGAGGACGGCTCACCTCTCACAGTCCTGGGCGACTTTAACCTCCCCACGTCTACCTTTGACTCATTCCTCTCTGCCTCCTTCTTTCCACTCCTCTCCTCTTTTGACCTCACCCTCTCAACTCCCCCCCCTACTCACAAGGCAGGCAATACGCCCGACCTCATCTTTACTAGATGCTGTTCTTCCACTAACCTCATTGCAACTCCCCTCCAAGTCTCGGTTGACAACTCCATTGTTTCCTCCTCCCAGAGCGCTAAGAACCTTGGCGTGATCCTGGACAACACCCTGTCGTTCTCAACTAACATCAAGGCGTTGGCCCGTTCCTGTAGGTTCATGCTCTACAACATCCGCAGAGTACGCCCCTGCCTCACACAGGAAGCGGCGCAGATCCTAATCCAGGCACTTGTCATCTCCCGTCTGGATTACTGCAACTCGCTGTTGGCTGGGCTCCCTGCCTGTGCCATTAAACCCCTACAACTCATCCAGAACGCCGCAGCCCGTCTGGTGTTCAACCTTCCCAAGTTCTCTCACGTCACCCCGCTCCTCCGCTCTCTCCACTGGCTTCCAGTTGAAGCTCGCATCCGCTACAAGACCATGGTGCTTGCCTACGGAGCTGTGAGGGGAACGGCACCGCAGTACCTCCAGGCTCTGATCAGGCCCTACACCCAAACAAGGGCACTGCGTTCATCCACCTCTGGCCTGCTCGCCTCCCTACCACTGAGGAAGTACAGTTCCCGCTCAGCCCAGTCAAAACTGTTCGCTGCTCTGGCCCCCCAATGGTGGAACAAACTCCCTCACGACGCCAGGACAGCGGAGTCAATCACCACCTTCCGGAGACACCTGAAACCCCACCTCTTCAAGGAATACCTAGGATAGGATAAAGCAATCCTTCTCACCCCCCCCCTTAAATGATTTAGATGCACTATTGTAAAGTGGCTGTTCCACTGATGTCAGAAGGTGAATTCACCAATTTGTAAGTCGCTCTGGATAAGAGCGTCTGCTAAATGACTTAAATGTAAATGTCTCCGACCACTACCTTGTATCCTTTTCCCTCTCGCTCTCATCCAACACTTCCCACACTGCCCCTACTCGGATGGTATCGCGCCGTCCCAACCTTCGCTCTCTCTCCCCCGCTACTCTCTCCTCTTCCATCCTATCATCTCTTCCCTCTGCTCATACCTTCTCCAACCTATCTCCTGATTCTGCCTCCTCAACCCTCCTCTCTTCCCTTTCTGCATCCTTTGACTCTCTATGTCCCCTATCCTCCAGGCCGGCTCGGTCCTCCCCTCCCGCTCCGTGGCTCGACGACTCATTGCGAGCTCACAGAACAGAAATGGAGGAAAACTCGCCTCCCTGCGGACCTGGCATCCTTTCACTCCCTCCTCTCTACATTTTCCTCCTCTGTCTCTGCTGCTAAAGCCACTTTCTACCACTCTAAATTCCAAGCATCTGCCTCTAACCCTAGGAAGCTCTTTGCCACCTTCTCCTCCCTCCTGAATCCTCCTCCCCCTCCCCCCCCTCCTCCCTCTCTGCAGATGACTTCGTCAACCATTTTGAAAAGAAGGTCGACGACATCCGATCCTCGTTTGCTAAGTCAAACGACACCGCTGGTTCTGCTCACACTGCCCTACCCTGTGCTCTGACCTCTTTCTCACCTCTCTCCAGATGAAATCTCGCTTCTTGTGACGGCCGGCCGCCCAACAACCTGCCCGCTTGACCCTATCCCCTCCTCTCTTCTCCAGACCATTTCCGGAGACCTTCTCCTTACCTCACCTCGCTCATCAACTCATCCCTGACCGCTGGCTACGTCCCTTCCGTCTTCAAGAGAGCGAGAGTTGCACCCCTTCTGAAAAAACCTACACTCGATCCCTCCGATGTCAACAACTACAGACCAGTATCCCTTCTTTCTTTTCTCTCCAAAACTCTTGAACGTGCCGTCCTTGGCCAGCTCTCCCGCTATCTCTCTCAGAATGACCTTCTTGATCCAAATCAGTCAGGTTTCAAGACTAGTCATTCAACTGAGACTGCTCTTCTCTGTATCACGGAGGCGCTCCGCACTGCTAAAGCTAACTCTCTCTCCTCTGCTCTCATCCTTCTAGACCTATCGGCTGCCTTCGATACTGTGAACCATCAGATCCTCCTCTCCACCCTCTCCGAGTTGGGCATCTCCGGCGCGGCCCACGCTTGGATTGCGTCCTACCTGACAGGTCGCTCCTACCAGGTGGCGTGGCGAGAATCTGTCTCCTCGCCACGCGCTCTCACCACTGGTGTCCCCCAGGGCTCTGTTCTAGGCCCTCTCCTATTCTCGCTATACACCAAGTCACTTGGCTCTGTCATAACCTCACATGGTCTCTCCTATCATTGCTATGCAGACGACACACAATTAATCTTCTCCTTTCCCCTTCTGATGACCAGGTGGCGAATCGCATCTCTGCATGTCTGGCAGACATATCAGTGTGGATGACGGATCACCACCTCAAGCTGAACCTCGGCAAGACGGAGCTGCTCTTCCTCCCGGGGAAGGACTGCCCGTTCCATGATCTCGCCATCACGGTTGACAACTCCATTGTGTCCTCCTCCCAGAGCGCTAAGAACCTTGGCGTGATCCTGGACAACACCCTGTCGTTCTCAACCAACATCATGGCGGTGGCCCGTTCCTGTAGGTTCATGCTCTACAACATCCGCAGAGTACGACCCTGCCTCACACAGGAAGCGGCGCAGGTCCTAATCCAGGCACTTGTCATCTCCCGTCTGGATTACTGCAACTCGCTGTTGGCTGGGCTCCCTGCCTGTGCCATTAAACCCCTACAACTCATCCAGAACGCCGCAGCCCGTCTGGTGTTCAACCTTCCCAAGTTCTCTCACGTCACCCCACTCCTCCGCTCTCTCCACTGGATTCCAGTTGAAGCTCGCATCCGCTACAAGACCATGGTGCTTGCCTACGGAGCTGTGAGGGGAACGGCACCGCAGTACCTCCAGTGAATTCACCAATTTGTAAGTCGCTCTGGATAAGAGCGTCTGCTAAATGACTTAAATGTAAATGTAAATGTAATTAGGACTATTATCCCTGTTAGCCCTATTATCCCTGTTAGCCATGTTAGCTCTGTTAGCCCTGTTAGCCTATTAGCCCTGTTAGGACTATTATCCCTGTTAGCCCTGTTAGCCCTATTATCCCTGTTAGCTCTGGTAGCCCTGTTAGCCTATTAGCCCTGTTAGGACTATTATCCCTGTTTGCC
Source organism: Oncorhynchus masou masou (assembly GCF_036934945.1). Taxonomy (NCBI): domain Eukaryota; kingdom Metazoa; phylum Chordata; class Actinopteri; order Salmoniformes; family Salmonidae; genus Oncorhynchus; species Oncorhynchus masou. The sequence goes on from NC_088240.1 coordinate 68,283,863, forward strand.
CTATTATCCCTGTTAGGCCTATTAACCCTGTTAGCCCTGTTAGCCCTATTATCCCTGTTAGCTCTGGTAGCCCTGTTAGCCTATTAGCCCTGTTAGGACTATTATCCCTGTTTGCCCTATTATCCCTGTTAGGCCTATTAACCCTGTTAGCCCTGTTAGGACTATTATCCCTGTTTGCCCTATTATCCCTGTTAGCCCTGTTAACCCTGTTAACCCTATTAGGACTATCATCCCTGTTAGGCCTGTTAGCCCTATTATGACTATTATCCCTGTTAGCCCTGTTAGCCCTATTATCCCTGTTAGCTCTGTTAACCCTGTTAACCCTATTAGGACTATCATCCCTGTTAGCCCTATTATGACTATTATCCCTGTTAGCCCTGTTAGCCCTATTATCGCTGTTAGCTCTGGTAGCCCTGTTAGCCTATTAGCCCTGTTAGGACTATTACCCCCTGTTAGCCCTGTTAGCCCTATTATGACTATCATCCCTGTTAGCCCTGTTAGCCCTATTATCCCTGTTAGCTCTGGTAGCCCTGTTAGCCTATTAGCCCTGTTAGGACTATTATCCCTGTTTGCCCTATTATCCCTGTTAGGCCTATTAACCCTGTTAGCCCTGTTAGCCCTATTATCCCTGTTAGCCCTATTATCCCTGTTAGCCCTATTATCCCTGTCAGCCCTATTAACCCTGTTAGCCCTGTTAACCCTGTTAACCCTATTAGGACTATCATCCCTGTTAGGCATGTTAGCCCTGTTAGCCCTGTTAACACTGTTAGCCATGTTAGCTCTGTTAGCCCTGTTAGCCTATTAGCCCTGTTAGGACTATTATCCCTGTTAGCCCTGTTAGCCCTATTATCCCTGTTAGCGCTATTAACCCTGTTAGCCCTATTAACCCTGTTAGCCCAATTAGGACTATTATCCCTGTTTGCCCTATTAACCATGTTATCCCTGTTAGCCCAATTAGGACTATTATCCCTGTTAGCCCTATTATCCCTGTTAGCCATGTTAGCTCTGTTAGCCCTGTTAGCCTATTAGCCCTGTTAGGACTATTATCCCTGTTAGCCCTGTTAGCCCTGTTAGCCTTGTTAGCCCTATTAACCCTGTAAGCCCAATTAGGACTATTATCCCTGTGAGCCCTGTTAGCCCTATTATCCCTGTTAGCCATGTTAGCCCTATTATCCCCTCTAGTCCTATTAACCCTATTAGGACTATTATCCCTGTTAGGCCTATTATCCCTGTTAACCCTGTTAACTCTATTAGGACTATTATCCCTGTTATCCCTGTTAGCCCAATTAGGACTATTATCCCTGTTTGCCCTATTAACCATGTTATCCCTGTTAGCCCAATTAGGACTATTATCCCTGTTATCCCGGTTAGCCCTGTTAGCCTATTAGCCCTGTTAGCCCCATTAACCCTGTTAGCCATATTAGCCCTGTTAGCCCTATTAATCATGTTATCCCTGATAGCCCAATTAGACCTGTTAGCGCTATTAACCCTGTTAGCCCTATTAACCCTGTTAGCCCAATTAGGACTATCATCCCTGTTTGCCCTATGAACCCTGTTAGCTCTGTTATCCCTGTTAGCCCTGTTAGGCCTATTAGCCCTGTTAGCCCTATTAACCCTGTTATCCCTGTTAGCCCAATTAGGACTATTATCCCTGTTAGCCCTGTTAGGCCTATTAGCCCTGTTAGCCCTATTAACCATGTTATCCCTGTTAGCCCAATTAGGACTATTATCCCTGTTAGCCCTGTTAGCCCTATTATCCCTGTTAGCCATGTTAGCTCTGTTAGCCCTGTTAGCCCCATTAACCCTGTTAGCCATATTAGCCCTGTTAGCCCTATTAATCATGTTATCCCTGTTAGCCCAATTAGGACTATTATCCCTGTTAGCCCTGTTAGCCCTATTATCCCTGTTAGCCATGTTAGCCCAATTAGACCTGTTAGCGCTATTAACCCTGTTAGCCCTATTAACCCTGTTAGCCCAATTAGGACTATCATCCCTGTTTGCCCTATGAACCCTGTTAGCTCTGTTATCCCTGTTAGCCCTGTTAGGCCTATTAGCCCTGTTAGCCCTATTAACCATGTTATCCCTGTTAGCCCAATTAGGTCTATTATCCCTGTTAGCCCTGTTAGCCCTATTATCCCTGTTAGCCCTGTTAGCCTATTAGCCCCGTTAGGACTATTATCCCTGTTAGCCCTGTTAGCCCTATTAGGACTATTATCCCTGTTAGCCCTATTAACCATGTTATCCCTGTTAGCCCAATTAGGACTATTATCCCTGTTAGCCCTGTTAGCCCTATTATCCCTGTTAGCCCTGTTAGCCCTATTATCCCTGTTAGGACTATTATCCCTGTTAGCCCGGTTAGCCCTATTAGGACTATCATCCCTGTTAGGCCTGTTAGCCCTGTTAGCCCTGTCAGCTCAATTAGGACTATTATCCCTGTTAGCCCTATTATCCCTGTTAGCCATGTTAGCCTATTAGCCCTGTTAGCCCTATTAACCATGTTATCCCTGTTAGCCCAAATAGGACTATTATCCCTGTTAGCCCTGTTAGCCCTATTATCCCTGTTAGCCATGTTAGCTCTGTTAGCTCTGTTATCCCTGTTAGCCCAATTAGGACTATTATCCCCGCTAGTCCTATTAACCCTATTAGGACTATTATCCCTGTTAGGCCTATTATCCCTGTTAACCCTGTTAACCCTATTAGGACTATTATCCCTGTTATCCCTGTTAGCCCTATTAGGACTATTATCCCTGTTATCCCGGTTAGCCCTGTTAGCCTATTAACCCTGTTAGCCATATTAGTACTATTAGCCCTGTTAGCCCCATTAACCCTGTTAGCCATATTAGCCCTGTTAGCCCTGTTAGCCATATTAGCCCTGTTAGCCCTATTAACCATGTTATCCCTGTTAGCCCAATTAGGACTATTATCCCTATTAGCCCTGTTAGCCCTGTCAGCTCAATTAGGACTATTATCCCTGTTAGCCCTATTATCCCTGTTAGCCATGTTAGCTCTGTTAGCCCTGTTAACCCTGTTAGCCATGTTAGCTCTGTTAGCCCTGTTAGCCTATTAGCCCTGTTAGCCCTATTAACCATGTTATCCCTGTTAGCCCAAATAGGACTATTATCCCTGTTAGCCCTGTTAGCCCTATTATCCCTGTTAGCCATGTTAGCTCTGTTAGCTCTGTTATCCCTGTTAGCCCAATTAGGACTATTATCCCTGTGAGCCCTGTTAGCCCTATTATCCCTGTTAGCCATGTTAGCCCTGTTATCCCCGCTAGTCCTATTAACCCTATTAGGACTATTATCCCTGTTAGGCCTATTATCCCTGTTAACCCTGTTAACCCTATTAGGACTATTATCCCTGTTATCCCTGTTAGCCCTATTAGGACTATTATCCCTGTTATCCCGGTTAGCCCTGTTAGCCTATTAACCCTGTTAGCCATATTAGGACTATTAGCCCTGTTAGCCCCATTAACCCTGTTAGCCATATTAGCCCTGTTAGCCCTATTAACCATGTTATCCCTGTTAGCCCAATTAGGACTATTATCCCTGTGAGCCCTGTTTGCCCTATTATCCCTGTTAGCCCTGTTAGCCCTATTAGACCTGTTAGCGCTATTACCCCTGTTAGCCCTATTAGGACTATTATCCCTGTTAGGACTATTATCCCTGTTTGCCCTGTTAGCCCTATTATCCCTGTTAGCTCTGGTAGCCCTGTTAGCCTATTAGCCCTGTTAGGACTATTACCCCTGTTAGCCCTGTTAGCCCTATTAGGACTATCATCCCTATTAGGCCTATTATCCCTGTTATCCCTGTTAGCTCTGGTAGCCCTGTTAGGACTATTATCCCTGTTTGCCCTATTATCCATGTTAGGCCTATTAACCCTGTTAGCCCAGTTAGCCCTATTATCCCTGTTAGCCCTATTATCCCTGTCAGCCCTATTAACCCTGTTAGCCCTGTTAACCCTATTAGGACTATCATCCCTGTTAGGACCTGTATCCCTGTTAGCCCTGTTAGCCTATTAGCCCTGTTAGGACTATTATCCCTGTTAGCCCTGTTAGCCCTATTATCCCTGTTAGCTCTGGTAGCCCTGTTAGCCTATTAGCCCTGTTAGGACTATTACCCCTGTTAGCCCTGTTAGCCCTATTAGGACTATCATCCCTGTTAGGCCTGTTAGCCCTGTTATCCCTGTTAGCTCTGGTAGCCCTTTTAGCCTATTAGCCCTGTTAGGACTATTATCCCTGTTTGCCCTATTATCCCTGTTAGGCCTATTAACCCTGTTAGCCCTGTTAACCCTATTAGGACTATCATCCCTGTTAGGCCTTTTAGCCCTGTTAGCCATTTTAACCCTGTTAGCCATGTTAGGACCAGTATCCCTGTTAGGCCTGTTAGCCCTATTCGGACTATTAACCCTGTTAGTCCTATTAGCCCTATTAGTCCTATTAACCCTGTTAGGACTATTATCCATGTTAACCCTGTTAGCCATGTTATCCCTGTTAGCCATGTTATCCCTGTTAGCCATGTTAACCCTGTTAGCCATGTTAACCCAGTTAGCCAAGTTAGGACCAGTATCCCTGTTAGGCCTGTTAGATAATAGTCCGAAGCTCTGTTAGCCCTGTTAGCCTATTAGCCCTGTTAGGCCTATTAACCCTGTTAGCCCTATTAGGACTATTATCCCTGTTAGCCCCATTTACCCTGTTAGCCTTATTAACCCTGTTAGCCCAATTATGACTATTATCCCTGTTAGCCCTATTAACCCTGTTAGCTCTGTTAGCCCTATTAACCCTATTAGTCCTATAAACCCTGTTAGGACTATTATCCATGTTAACCCTGTTAGCCATGTTAGGACCAGTATCCCTGTTAGGCCTGTTAGCCCTATTAGGACTATTATCCTTGTTAGGCCTGTTAGCCCTGTTAGCCCTATTAGGACTATTATCCCTGTTAGCCCTGTTAGCCCTATTAGGCCCAGTGTGTGCTGTGTGCTGCATGGGCTTTAAGGCACATGGCTGAATGAATGCAGCTCTAGCTAGAGTATATTTACTGCCAAGAAATCAAGGCCTCCTCATCCTCATACTGTACACATACTTCATAGTGTGAAAGGGGGGGATTGGTTACTGAATGTTATGTTTTCATACCCAGAATCAGTCTGCATGTGAATTCATGTAAAACAAGTATCATCTGAAGCAATACGATGTCAGCTGTAGGCCTTGTACTCTGACAATTTGTTTTAGATTAGTCTAATTGTCTTATTTGTTTCTGCATGCACAGGTTGATCAGTAAGCTGTAGTGTCTTCTCACCATACAGCCTTGGCCAGTGGAATACTGCAGAAAGCACATATTGAGTGTGTATTGAGTGTGTATTGACATCTTACTGTCTCTGAAGCTAAGCAGGGTTGGTCCTGGTCAGTCCCTGGATGGGAAACCAGATGCTGCTGGAAGTGGTGTTGGGGGGCCACTAGGAGTCACTCTTTCCCCTGGTCCCCCAATAATATACCAATGCCCCAGGGGACGTTGCCCTGTGTAAGGTGCCATCTGTCGGTTGAGACGTGAAACAGGTCTCCTGACTCCCTGTTGTCACTAAAGTTCCCATGTCACTTATTGTAAGGGTAGGGGTGTTAACCCCGGTGTCCTGACTATATTCCCAATCTGGTCCTCATACCCTCATGGCCACCTAATTATCCCCAGCTTCCAATATACTCATTCATCCCCCCTCCTCTCCCCTGTAACTATTCCCCAGGCTGTTGCTGTAATGAGAATGTGTTCTGAGTCAACTTACCTGGTTAAATCACATTAAAAACAATGACTGTTAATTCTGTATCATGGATTATTACAAGGAATGGAAACGGAATGTATCCCAATGAGCCGACGATATCATCAATGAGATTACTGTCTCAATCCCGCTTTCTGCATGCAGTGAAACCTTTCCACTTCCAACAAAACGATACGCTGTCTTTCTCATCTGCACCATATCACCCCGTCTGTACTGCAGAAATGTAATTGCATCACTCAACAAGCAGGTTAAGATGGAGGGCTGGAGGAATTAACATATTCATTTTTCTTTTTTACATTGAACATTTCCCAGTTGTTTTAATAACCAATCTCAGACCTGTGATCTAATCTACACGAACAGTACAAGTAATTAAAGTTCAAATTAATTACTGTCTTTGCTGATATTCTAATAACAGGGCTTTGAGTTTTGTAGCCAGGAAGTTGATATTTTGTCATCCGTGTTTTATCTCTCACGGCCGTGCGTGATTGTCTGTACTTAATGTAGCCAGGAAGGAGAGCAGGAAATGGCAGATAAAGAGGAAAGCCTCTCCTTTCCCCACGCTCCTGACCGTAGCACCCCTCTTGACAGCTTCCACCCCCCACCACCACCCTCTTCTTCTTTTACCGCTTCCTTTATCATGACAGTATTTAGAGAAGATATGGTAAGACTGAGCAGGCCTTATGCCTGCCTTTTGATAGAAATTATACAATTGTTCATTAGCTAGTGGAGATAATGCCCCCTCAGGTCCCGTCTTCTCCCTTTGGCATCTCATTTAGCACAGGGAGCATTCAGCTCGGCATACAGTACCCTGCCACGCGGCTATAGACGTGAGCTGAACGTCTCTCTGCCACAGAGACAGTGCTATTGGAAATGTCAAGCTATCTGAAGGGGAATGTATGGCCTATAGGCCCTGAACACACTCTAATAAGCATGGTGGGGAGTGCCCCTGTGGTGTGTGTATGAGTGATGCTACTATGACCCTTGTCCTGTCATTTTTCCTATAGGCTATTATGTTTCAAAGGGAAATGGTCTGCTAATACTGAATGTCATTGATGAGATAGAGATACAGGAGAGGCATAGTTAACTTTTATTCAATAAGAATTTGGAGCGTCTAAAATAATGAATGTAAAGATTTCGTCATTTCGTGCCACACGTCTTAATGCTAACACATGCAATATGGATAACTTTGGCCATTATATGGTTCAAAGAGTTGTCAGAGAACGCATTCACGGTAAACTCTGCAGGTGTCAGCTCAAGTGGAAATTACCTTAAGTCAGGTGCATTGTGTTTGTCTATAATGCACCTTTGGTTGATTCTCAACCTAATTATACTGTATGCTAATACACTTTCTTCTGACTTTAGTGTTTTCCTTTATAAACTCAAAAGCTACATATAAGTAATGAGCGCTGGTCATATCGCACTGAATCTACAGTTATACTGTGCAAAACAATCATCATTCTCTATGCCAAGAACAGACCAACGTGTTGTGACAAACAGCCACGTTCCCCTCGTCGACTCCTGGATCATCTATAAGGCGATTTCAACGTGCAGAAGATCAACTGTTTGGAGAGGGAAGACTGTGAGACAGACAGGGGATTAGAATCGACGGCCGGATCAGAATGAGATGAACATTACACTCAGAGGCAGAGCCACACGGGTTTATCTGCCCTTTCCCGACTGCTGTCATCATCTGAGAGTTCCCCTCAGCCCAGCCGCCTCGCAGCCAAGATGACAAGCCTTCTGTCCTGCCTTTCGGCCTCACAAAGTTGCACTTCTGGAAAAAAGTCGTCTTGCAAAACTTTTGTCCCAGCGATCCGCCACAGAACCTATAACAGTTGTTTGAATGAATGAACCAAATGAAGACGTCTGGAGGTACCATATCCTATAGGTGAAAATCATGGAATCAAATACCTACATCAAAGGCAAAGAAAACAATGTTTCTGAAAGAGATATGAGAGAGAAATATTTGATTAGAATACTTGGGGAAATGTCCTCTGCTACAAGCCTTTTGGAAGGCTGTCTCGAGTATGAAATAGATTTTTTAAATTGCAATTTTGTAAGTCCTTTATGCAAAATAAACATATTGAATGATTATGTGCTAATGTTCAAGCCACACATAGCTACATATCTCCAGTCAGAAAGTTTGAATGGAGATTTTAATTGGAGAAAAGCATGTGTGGCCCAATGCTTCATTCAAAGGTCCCTAATTCCTTAGTAGACAGCCATCGACATTTATTGGTGATGCAAGGAAAGGCATCTTCATTTTTCTGGGTTTTAGGCCCTGACATTGGTGGCTTCATATATGTAGTGGGCTGTTATATCTAAAGGTCTCAGGAAAGGATTGAAGTGGACTTCAGATAGACGGCCTGGCCTCTATACATGTGCCATGCAGTTCACAAACACACGTTTGGCGTTAACATTAATGTTGTCGCTCAGTGTGAGAGATCTGTAACGTTAAAACATGGCTCTATTTCAACACATCATATCTTATCCCAGCCCCATGGACAGTGTTTGTAGAGTAGGGTAAGGAAGTGGATACCCTCCTGTGAGGCTTGGCATGCTGTACTTCTGCTACTGAGCCACGGTGGTGTCTATGGCTGTGGCTGTGTAACCATCTCCCATGGTACTAGACACGTTATGAGAGGTGATTAGACTATCTATGTCTGTGTCTGAGGGGACAACAGATGGAGCGACAGGACGTTGTGGAGGGGTGATGGTAATTAGGGGGAGAAAGGAGAGAGAACGGCAGCTTCAGAGCCACTGAGTTCAGTGAAGTCTTAAACAACACTACCCGAGTGGTACGGGCGCTTGTGTTAGCCTTTGGCCACTCAACATGCCACTGTTACACTCTGCTAGAGTGTTTTCACATTACATGTCTTTCCCCCTACTTTTGGGAAAAAAATATGCTAACATATATTCTCTTTTGTATGTGACAAATAACTGTTATTATGTAATATAACATCACTGGAACAGACAAGTTAGAGCTTGGGTGCAAGGGTATCTCAATAAAAGCATATCCCTCTGAAGAAACAACATTGTATAAAGAACACACAGACTGTATGCCCTGACCTAAAGACTGAAGCAGAAGGAATGACCATTGATAGTCTTGAGGGCACATACACTCCCCTCTCAACTAAATGAATGATATATTACGATCCCTTCATCTAACACACTCAAAAGGCCGGTATTGACTCTTCATTTCCTCCTTACACACACAGGCTAAAGAGATGGTTAATTTCTCCATAGGATTAATTACTTTGTCATCCATCAATCTGTGGGACCATGAAATAGCCACAGAGCCACTGAGCGAGCTGCCTGCAGGTTACTGGTGAAATTATAGCGTTGGAATCCCCATGGGGCGCATATTAATGAGTCTACACAGACGTGTTAACAATTCACATTAAAATGTAATGCATTCTTTAATTAATTAAACTCTCATTTATAAACATCCAACACTTCCCACTCACTCCAAATGTGACCTAACAATAGAGTATTCATGTTTTATGTTAGAGGCGTAACATATTTAAATGTCATTAATACATGGACACCAAGATAAACATATTTTTTAAATTCTATTAGCAGTATATTAAAAAAAGATGGTTCCCCCATTTTAGACCAAATAAAAATTGCACATTAATTTAACATTTTGGTCGGCATGGTCATGGTAACATTTGAGTTAAATTGGTGCAGAAGTGCTTGTATATCAAAGAGAACATTTCACATTTTAGCCATGAACTTCTTCATTTGAGAATGACTTAGAAAGGCAATCATGTACAACTCTGAAACAAGTGTGGGTCGTCCTATAAACTTAAGGTAGGATTTTCATATCGCCAGGTTAGAAACCACACAATACTGGCCAACTCCATAACATTCTAAACATTTTCAGCATCTTTGCAGTCCAGAGTCCACATTAGTCTCAGATTGATCTTGGGGGAAATGGTTAATTATCAGGGTCACCCAGACAGGAGCAATAGCAGACAGCCAAAATCACAGTGGGAGTTTTAGAGAACGGGTAATCTCCAAGGTGCGTTAGCCATGTTCAGAGGAATGGGATATCAAACAATCCAACGTACTGGAGAATATTTCAGGGTTTTACTGGAAATGATTTACAAAATACACAATGTTAACATTTTGATAAGACATTCTCTATGATGATGTTCCAGTTTTAAGAGTACCAGGCCTTTACTGGGGATAACAGAATATTGGCTAGATTTGGTCCTTTCCAGATTGGCTTTAACCTATTAAAGACATGTTTCTCTGGAGGTGAAACCATATTCTGTATCCATACTGTACATGTCCAGATCATATCCACATCGCTTCATGTCAAACAGGGTCTGTTTTCTGCCACTTTAATATTCTAGCCACTTGCAGTATTGACTGATGTATTTGATGTAATTCAGAGACAACAATTTAGGTGTCAAAAAATAAGATATATACATCCTTATCAAATCAACATTGTTCTATCTTCAAAAGGATGACGACAGAAGTGGGAATTACCACAACATATGCTCTGTTTGACTGCTCAGCGCTGAGCCAAAATGTCTTCCTACCATAATCACTTTGTTGTTAACGACATCTGAGACATGCAGTGTCACCTCTGCCTTGTAATCAAACAAACCTCATTTCGGTCAGCCATTTTGGCTCCAGGTGAACATCTCAACATCATTATTATGGTCCTTAAAGCCCCACCCCTGTCCCCTACCATAACCACAATGGACGCTGGTTGCCAGAGGAGCTGGTGAGAGAAGCAGGAACAGCTGTTCGTCATCTGTCTTGTCTTGTCACTGCCTATCTCACTAGCTTTCTCATTACATGTTGGGGAATTTTCTAAAGTTTTTGGTTGTGAATTTCATAATCCACGATGCACATCAGAAATGACTGAGACTTTGTGTTTGAGATTTCCTTTCCAACCCCCCCCCCCTCCTCTCTCTCTCTACCGGTGGGACCCGCTGCTGTCCTTGGGCTTTTCATCAGCTGCCATTTTCGACGGCATGCAGTAATTTCATGGCTCATTGCAAGCGCTGAAAACCTTTGAAACTGCAAATGTTAACTTTGCCTGGCCTGGAGCCATTTAGGAAGCGATTAATTTAGCAAACAGAAGTGAGCCACTTTCTCCTCCTAGCCTTCGCATAATTTTTGGGCTTCTATCGGTATTTGAGTTGGAGTGAGCAATGTAATGACGATTTCTGTAATTGTGGCAGTGTGAAAATACTTCCTACCTCGACTGCCCTATCTAACTCCATCTCTCCTGACTGAACCTCGTCTGCTTCCTTGTACAGTGAGAGCACACACTGGAGCAGATTGAGAAGAGGAGGAATCACTTACGACAGGCTTGACCTTATTTCTTGTAGCAAGTTGTTAAAACATCTAAAGGAACATGTTTGTTTATTATGAGTTCAGACTCTCCCTGCTGTGTGATTCTCAAATTCCACATTTGTAATGTATGTACTTTGATACTACAGTACTGTATAACTCCTCTGTCATATATTGAATGAAGACGATTTTTGGTGACTCTATCAGAACTTTCAGCCATTATAAATGCTTATACATGTTTATAAATCATGAAATATGTATTTATTCATGTAATTATTAACGAATATTCATGTAAGTTATTCTAAAGTGTCACCTGTTTTGCTGTTTTGTCTTTGGTAGTCTCAGAAAGTAATTTCTATTCTGTTGGAAGACTGTTTATGTGTATTTGACCAGTCTTCCTGAGGGCTGTGTGTGTAATCAGTCAGTGGTTGTGTGAAGCTCTGTGCAGCTAGGCATGGTAGAGGCAGAAGGCTGTGGGTCGACCAGCCATCCCCTACAGCTGTCCCCCTGCATTCTGGCACACAATACTGACTGAAACATGAAAACAAATTCTCCGGCCTCACTGCAATTAATTTCTCTTTGCCGGGGATACTTTCAGTTTTGACAACATAACATATAGCACGTTGTGTACAGAAAATCTGTCTCTGCTCGGAACAAGAACAACAACCTACGAAAATCTGTTTTTCTCAAAGTGTAATTTCTCACTCCATGGGGGAGCAGTTGTCTAGCCTACATTTCACATGATGGACACACCATTGTAAAGATTTCAAACTATTGTCAATACAGACAGTTCAAGTGAATGTTTTGTAATCCGTTATGGAATTGAATACTTTTCTATATGGTAACAACACAGATACCGCAATATTTAATCAACTGTGTACTTTCAAAAACAAACAAGACCCACTCCAATGTAAAGTACTGTAAGGTCAAGAACTCTTGACAATTTCTGGGAAAGAAATGAGTAGGTTAAGGGGAGAGAGAGAAAAGGAGAGAGCTCACAGTAAGTAAAATGTTAAATAGATTCATATTTCTATTTTGGTGTGTGTGTGTGTGTGTGTGTGTGAGTGTGTGTGTGTGTGTGTGTGTGTGCATGCATGCGTGCGTGCGTGCGTGTGTGTCTGTGTGTGTGTGTGTGTGTGTGTGTGTGTGTGCTATGTTTAGGAAACAACTGCTTCCTTACCTGGATGCCTAGAACCACATCTGTTTCCTGTTTTAACATGGCAACACTGCAATCTCCCTATGTCATTCATTTTATTGAAACCCATTCACATAACCACAAGATACTGGGCAGCAGCGTTCAAACGTTCCCCTCACCCTGCTTATCATAAAGGTCCCACATGTCCTAGCAATATCCCCCAAATAAAAATGATACATTTCTCCTAATTATGTCTCTTGAACAATGTTGTTGGACAGCCAAAGACATCAAATGAAATAGTGTTCTGATACCGCGAAAGTGGAGTCAAGGTCTTATATTTTCATGGCAGGTACATTGGACAGATAACTATGAGGAAGAGAACAGTAATTATAGTGGGGAAATTACATCAGAAATTAAGGTAAATTGTGAAAGAGTTGGCTCAATAAATGGGTTTGAGCCATGGATTAAAAAGCCCATTAACTGGGAATAGGCAGGTGTTATCCTCACTGTGACCAAAAAACAAAACAAATGCACTAAATGTAAGACGGGGGGGCGGGGGGGGTTGTTTGTGTGTTTGCGTGTGTGTGTTGTGTGTGTTGGGGTTGAGAGGCGTATTACAAATATAGCTTTTCAGTTTTGTGGTGATTTGTTGTCTATTGTTCCACACATAAACATACATTAATATATTGAAAGATGGGTGTGACTTGCCTGAATGGTTGTACCAATTTATTCTCCCCCCAACATACATAAAACCAATTGTTGGTTCAGCATACATTAGGGTAGAAAAGGCATGACTCTCACTCACTATTAAAAATCATGATGTTTAAGCCATCATCAGAAACTGTGTAGCTCAATGTACTCCCATCTTTTCTGCACTTCTGTGGACACAACCCTGTATCTCCCTTTGTGCCATGCCGTGCACAGCATTCAAATTCAAAGAGCAGAACATTGTCCTGCGAGCAAATTGTTGCTCATTGACTCTCTATATCAAAGCCAAAGGATCGGAGTTTCATCGCAGTTGTTGCACCAGTTTTTATCAACCGCGTGCCTCATCTTTTCATTTTCAGCCCAGAGAAATGTACAGGTGTTGAGAGAGCTCTCCTGTCTGATAGGAGAGGAGACTGGGCCAACAAGGTGACCAGGCAAAATCAGATGAAGTTTTCTTTTTTCATTTAATCAAAGTTGCTCCAGTCTGATGCCTTCTCCCTGGGCCAGATGTCAAATGTTTTCTATTGATGTCAATGCAGAAGTAATCACAAAGTCAATCCAATTCACAGATGCCGACTAGCTAGTTTCTGCACCGACCCGTTCGTCTCACCACTGCATCACACTGTTCACTGAACACCTTTGAGGCATGTGAGATTATTTCCTCCATCTGAAGAAGTGTAACCTCTAGAAAAGAAGTCAATCACAGCATAAAGTAATTAAGCACATTATCAACGGTGAGGTTAATTAGAGGGCTAGCTAGACCAGTAGCATTGCAAACAGCAGCACACACACACACACACACACAGTATTTCCTTCTTTCTTTTACATTAACCTACAGAAGCTGATTCTCAATGTTTGGATTCTGAAATGGATTAAAACAACTTTCAATCAAATTCAATTAATGTAGATCAAAGCTATTTCAATGTTTTGTCCTAACATTGCATGGCTCTGCTGCTGGCTCTACCTACTGAACCAGTCAAACAATTCATTGAATTGCATCAATTTAGACTACCACTCCATTGCAGGCAGAAGAGTGGCACATTAAAGGTAGCATTTCCAAGCACACATTAGGCTACCTGTGATTTGATGTATTGAATGCTGTTGTTTATAACATGAAAGAAGAGCACTGTGCTGAAATATCACAAGACACTGCAGACAGCCTCTATCTCTGAAGCACAGACCAGTCTGAAACGGCACATGGTTGCATGGTTACAAGACTATTCCATAAGTATTGACAACCAACATATACTCTCTCTCTTGTTTCAGAGTGATATGTCCCTCATGCGGCACTCAATGTCAGCTATGTGAAGATGGTCCTATCTAGCGAACCCTGCTTCTGGAACTCGTGGCTGAATAGGTATACCATAGTAAAGGTAGGTAACAGGGATTTCTTCTGTCTGCATGTTTGTTCCTCATATAGTTATCGGAATAGTAATCTTAGTTGAGCTTTCTGTGCTTGACAAAGCTGTGGTACTTCTTTTGTTTAAAAACAAAAAGCATAAGGACTGCTCAGCCATGACAAAACAGATGCTTGCATAAAACTTTAAAGCAGGGATATAGACAGACAGCTCATATTCTCTCTTGCCCTCTCTTTCTCTCTTTCTCTCTCTCTCTCTCTCTCTCTCTATTTCTCTCTCTCTCTGTCTCTCTCTCGCTCGCTCTCTCTTTCTCTCCCTCTCTCATTCTCTCTCCCTCTTTCTCGTTCTCTCTCTTTCTCTCTCCCCTCCTTTTTTTCTTTAAATGGCATGAAGGTTGAGATGGCTGGAGTCCAAGATCCTCATGCCCGAGACCACACAGATGAGGAGAGATAACAGTTGTCTCTCTGTGAGTCTCTCTCTCACACAGCCTGCCATGTTTCTATACAAGTAGCAGGAGCAGGGAGGGAAGTGGTGGAGGGAAGCCACCTGCGCCCGTGACATCACCGCTGTAGAGGCCAGGCCCAAAGGCTCCGTGGGCCCCCGCCTGCTTTATCGCGTATCATGTATCACCTGCAGTTCAACGTCAAGCCCAAAGAGACAGATTTCATCTGTCATCTCTGAGAGGATCTCAATATAATTCAGTCCAACCGATCTGACAACCATGCCGGCCGGGGAGTGGAGAGAGGAGAGAAGGGATTGAGTTGCCAAACCTAATCTTTCAGATGAGGAGGCCTTTTTCTGCCCAGTCATGTCCTTGTGTGCATTTGCAAAGGAGGGGATGAGATATCAGATCTGCCTGTTATTAGAAACAGCATCTTGGGTTAAGTGGGTCCTGTGGTTTCATTCCTGTTTAAATTGAATACATGAACAACTCAACTTACTGTTCGTTTTGTTTCAGGGTAATACAATACTGTTTCACAGGCTGAGGTATTTCAAGTACTCCAAGAATTTCATGTAGTTGTTCAAGGACAGTGGAGGGGATGTACAGGGCCTTCAGAAAGTATTCATACTCCTTGACTTATTCCACATGTTGTTGTGTTACAGCCTGAATTCAAAATGGATTCAATGAAAATGTCTTACCCATCTACACGCAATACCCCATAATGACAAAGTGAAAACATGTTTTCAGAAAATGTTGCACATTTATTGAAAATGAAATACAGAAATCTCCCATTTACGTAACTATTCACACCCCTAAGTCAATACTTTGTAGAAGCACCTTTGGCAGTGATTACACCCAGCGATTTCTGGGTAAGTCTGTAAGAGCTTTCCACACCTGGATTGTGCAACATTTAACCATTATTATTTTTAAAAATTATTCAAGCTCTGTTAAATTGGTTGTTGATCATTGCAAGACAACCATTTTCAGGTCTTGCCATAGATTTCCCCTCAGGAACATTCCCTGTCTTTTTGGTAAGCAACTCCAGTGTAGATTAGGCCTTTTATTTTACATTATTGTCCTGATGAAAGGGGAATTCATCTCCCAGTGTCTGGTGGAAAGCAGACTGAACCGGGTTCTCCTGGTTTTTGCCTGTGCTTAGATTCATTTAGTTTATTTTTTTATCCTGAAAAACTTCACAGTTCTTAACGATTACAGGTTTACCGGTACCATGATGCAGACACCACTATGCTTGAAAATATGAAGATTGGTATTCAGTGATGTGTTGTATTGGATTTGCCCCAAACATAACATTTTGTACACAGAACAAAAAGTAAATTGCTTTGATACATGATTTTGCAGTAGTACTTTAGTGCCTTGTTGCAAACATGATGCATGTTTTGCAATATATTATTTTCTGTACAGGCTTTCTTATTTTCACTCTGTCAATTAGGTTCGTATTGTGGAGTAACTACAATGTTGTTGATCCATCCTCAGTTTTCTCCTATCACATCCATTAAACTCTGTAACTCATGGTGAAATCCCTGAGCGGGTTCCTTCCTCTCCGTCAACTGAGTTGGGAAGGACGCCTGTATATTTGTAGTGATTGGGTGTATTGATACACCATCCAAAGTATAATTAATAACTTCACCATGCTAAAAGGGATATTCGTTGTCTGCTTTTTATTTTATTTGTACCCATCTACCAATAGGTGCCCTTCTTTGCGAGGCATTGGAAAACAACCCTGGTCTCTGTGTTTAAATCTGTGTTTGAAATTCACTGCTCGACTGAGGGACCTTACAGATAATTGAATGTGTGGGGTACAGAGACGATGTAGTCATTCAAAACTCATGTTAAACACTATTATTACACACAGAGTGAATCCATGCAACTTGTTATGTGACTTGTTTAGCATGTTTTTATTCCTGAACTTATTTAGGCTTGACATAATAAAGGAGTTGAATACTTATTGACTCTATCAGGTTTCAGGTACGACCCAGATGCAGACAGTGTCGAAGAAACAAAAGTGTACTTCTAATAGAGGGACAGGCAAACGACAGATCAAAGTCAGGCAGAGGTCTGTAATCCAGAGAGGATGCAAAAGGTCCAGAACGGGAGGCAGTCTCAGGGTCAGGGCAGGCAGGCTCAGGGTCAGGGCAGGCTGTCTCAGGGTCAGAGTCAGGCAGGGGTCAATAATACAGTGAGGTGGGGCAAGGTATAGTATGGCAGGCAGGCTCAGGGTCAGGACAGGCAGAACGGTCAAAGCCGGGAAGGACTCAAAAACAGGAGCAAGAACAGACAGGAGCAGTGGAACAAACACTGGTAGGTTTCACGGAAAAAAATAAATGGCAACAAACAGAGAAGACAGGTATAAATACACAGGGGATCATGGGGAAGATGGGCACCACCTGGAAGGGGGTGGTGACAAGCACAAAGACAGGTGAAACAGATCAGGGTGTGACAGACTCAAGCTTTTCATTTGTAAATCATTTGTACACATTTCTAAAAACATCATTCCACTTTGACATTATGGGTTATTGTGTGTAGGCCAATAAATTCAGGCTGTAACACAACAAAACAGAGGTGGGACCAAGTCATTGTTTTACAAGTCACAGGTAATTCTCAAGTCTTAGCACTCAAGTCCCAAGTCAAGTCTCAAGTCAAGACAGGCAAGTCCGAGCGAAATCTCATGTCAAGTCTCAAGTCAAGTCTCAAATCCTAAGCTTTGAGTTTCGAGTCCTAAACAAGTCATAATGTGCTCTTCATCAAATGTAATACCATTTCATATATTTAACAAGAGTATTAGTTAGTATACTACATTTACGCAAATCATGAACGCTTTTAAAAATATCTATATATTTATTACTTTCAAATAAACGTTGTATTTCCATGGAATTTCATGGGCAGCCATGAGAACCCCCCCACCCAATGGTGATCGACTATCGATGATCGCTATGGGGCGCAATCGGGTGATGTAGGCTTGTACACACTCGCCCAACCTCAACACACACACACACACACACTCTCTCTGTGTGGCTACAGTAGGCTAACATATGTCAATGGTTTTAGGAACAACAGTAACATCAGGCAGGATTTAGGCTACTAACTGCCTAACCAGTTGTAGCTCCATCTTGTGTGCAATGATCACGTTCCCGCACTGACTGACTGTGTGGAGGCTCATTGATTTAACGTTACGTTAGCCTACATGCTACACTAGTAAAGTAATAAAAATATAGCTGTTGGGTATATTAGCCATGACTTACCGTTTCTTGTGCTACTTCAAATGTCAAACAAAGTTGGAAATTGTTGTGAATTCACTTGCCGACGTTCCTCTGCATTGCCAGGCACAACTTTTTCTCAACTGGCACAATTTGATTGGCTGCTATCCGATTCTAACTGTCATCCGTTAAATGAAGAGTTGATGCGCTGCACACTTTTTAAACAGCATCATTTTTAATATTTGGGCTTTGGGAGGGTATCAAGTCAGGTCAAGTCATAAGGCTCAAGGTCAAGTCGCGAGTCATTGGTGTTAAAGTCAAAGTCGAGTTGCAAGTCCACACCTCTGCAACAAAATGTGGAGAAAGTCAAGGGTTGTTAATACTTTCTGAAGGCACTGTACATGTAGTAGCTACTTATGTATGTCAAGACAAATATCTCACAGTTATCCATGATGATTTACTAAATCACTTCCATTGAAAATAAAACTTCAATAAATAAAACTTATTTTCAAGATTGTCACAAAAGACATGTTGTTGGTGTAGATGTGTAGGAAAACACTTAGCATTTTGAACACGTGTAAAAAGAAGTAGAGAGAAAACCCAATATACGTCCATAAATGCCGTAAGCAAAACCATAAATGGTATCAAAAAGCATAACTTAATTAGAAAGACTAATCAACGTTAATGTCTTCATATTTAGTGAATCAGGGTGGCATAATTAGGCTAGTGGTTCCCGTCTCCACTCTTAGTACAGTCATGGCACTAACAAGGCTTGATGTTGTCTAGAATGGCCGCCCACATAAAACTGCTAATTGCAGGTCTTGGCCCTCCAGCACGTCCCAGTCATAAAGACAATAAGTGAAACTGGTCGTTTTAGTGATGTGGCGTTAATAAATAACGACACTTTTAAAACAGCTGTTTTTTGGAGAACTCCCACAAACCATATCAAGACATGTTGAGAACTCGGCACACTGTCCTTTCCTTCAAATGATGATTTTCCATGTATTTAAAGCCTGATGTGCAAATGTGTTTGGCTCGTCAACAATATCTTACATGAAAGGTAATGTTACAAGATGTTTACAGTATAAGACAACATTATAAAATAAAACAACCTACCTAACAAAGGAACCAAGCGCGGCTCCTCTCTGCTGCATGTTTTAACATGAGTAAATATCTGTCCATAATAACATGTTACTCTCTCTCACCTCTTCCATCATGAGAGGAGAACGTTTATATAACAGGTGCATATACGATGAACAGCCAAATGTGGTAAAGAGGTAGCTGATGCGTTTGATCACTTTCCCCTCCTGAGGCTCTGATCCATCGTCGGCATTGTTCAAGGTTAACCAACCACTGTCTTATAACTATTATCATTCTTTCTTAATCGGTTTATAAATATATATGAATCGCCAAGGCTACCCCCACCCACCGTCTTGCAGCAGCTAGAATGGAAGCTCCACCTAAATACATTCCAGGGGCTGAGCTGAGGCGACCATGGGTTTGTAAGGGAGATAGTGCGGGCAGGAGATTTGTGACAGAGCAGAGCATGAAACCCATCAGTTGATGAGTGGAAATCCCTGCTTTCTAATTAATAGAGATACACAGGCCAGGGGATAAGGAGGATCAGGGAAATGACATCAGGAAGAAGATACCATCACTCATTTCTGAGGCCCTTTGTCACACTTCAGAATCTGCTGTAATGAATCACTCAAGCATTCTGCAAGATACATTTAAATGGTTGGAGAAAATTCATTGTCCGGTGGAGAGCATTTCGATAAGGATCTTTTCTTCTCGCCTCTCTCTCTCTCCCTCTTTTTCGTCCTCTTCTTCTTTTTCTTCTTTGTCAAAGAAAAGGGGCCTCCTGATCAAAAAACGAAATCAAGACCAAAGCCAAGCAACAGGTGCACTCTCTGAAAAGCTGCTGCTGGAATCGGCAAGTGGACCTGCAAGCTTTTCAGGTGAGAGAAAGCAGATCTGAGATGCTGCAGGAGAAAGGGGAGGATTAACAGCCATAGGGTCAACAGGAAGCATCAAGGTCAGGTCAGGGAGGTGAAATAAAGTACAATATAACACAATCTACCATTCTTTAAAGGTTGTAGGCTACTTCTTCTGTGTGTGACTGTAGAGACTCAGGCAGGCGTAAGGTTGAGATGAGCCAGGAATGACGACCTCCCTGTTTATTTAGCTGTTCTCTGAAATCTATGTGTTTGTGCTAATGTAAGGTTATTTTACAGTAGGTTAACCGCTGGCTTAGCATTGTTCGTCATATTGTTTCTTTGATCAGTGAAAGCAGTGAGGGGTATGTGGTTATAAATGTGGACAGTATGGTTGCATGAAGGGAAGTGATCTCTGTGTTGTGTAGAATATTGTGATTTCTGTTAAGAAGAAGACTGTTGATGATGATTGGATTTATTTTCTAGATGTTTTCTATGCATTACTTCCTAATAAAAATGTACTGACAGTTGATCTGATGGATTGGAAATGGCCTATTGAACTGTTTAAGGCTACAGCTGTAGGGCTCTATGATAGGGTTATAGGGCTCGGTGTGTGTGACATTCTGCATAAGAAATGTACCTGTGATGCATTGTGCATAGTGGCTCATAGACAATGTCCCCAAAATATCTTACTTTACTGTTTGAGTAAAAAGTAACTGGAACATCTTCCCCCTTCAAGAGGCCTTTGAAGCAAATTACTATACCAGAATATACTTTTCATACATGTTATAAGGAGGCAAAATGGGAATAAACAAAGCAATAGTAGCTGTTGCAATGTTCACAAAACTGGCAGTTAAAATGCAACTGTACTATATACTCAAATATCCTTTAGTCTTTCTGATGGTTACATTTGAAGCTACATTCAGTGGGGAAACAAAATGCTGTACTGTATATCTGGCAGTATCCTATATTCTCCCAGGGGATATACTAAGGCTGCCCATGGACATTACTACTCTAATTTGTTAAATGTGCACAAGCATATTGCAAAAAAACGGTTTATACTACAAGTAAATATAGTTTCTGTATTCTCTCTTCAGCCTTGTCTTTGTTTGCTGTGAAGAGATCATTTAAGTTTTTTGGCTGCTAAGTAGTTGAATCCAACCCTGGGGAACTACTGTAAACCCCAGTGAAACCACATTTATATACTTTTTTTCCTTCTTTATTTTTTATTTTATTTAGCTCCAGCCTTATATCCCAATGCAATGATTTAATATACACCCACTCATAGTCTGCATATGTTACTTTTTAATTACAGGAAAAATCTAACTTGTAAGATGATGGGCTGGAAGGTGCCATTGCATTGTTCTTTTTTTCATCCTGGTATTCTGATTATGTGAGCTGGGCTCCTTTGCTAAGCGATGATAAGCAGAATTTCCATGTTCTCTGCATAATTAATCCATCTTTGCCTCTCTTCATGCCAACTCTGCCGTTATCGCCTGCACATGCCTGAATTGCAAAAGAATCCTCTCTTCAATTGGAATTTATTGATATTCAACAATAAAAAAAAAATGGAAATCCTTCAAATTTAAGCCACAGATTGTTAAATGGATTAATTTCACGGCAATCGCAGGCATCTAACGCATGAAGACAGGCAAAACAAATTGAAAGTGTCTCCTGTTTGTGGAGTTTTAGTCCTAAAATGATAGGGTTTATTGGCATGTTTTTTTCTCCATAGTCAAAAATTACCATTCATTTGCATCCTATAAAATACCTTTAAATGGTTGAAAATTCAGAGGAATTTCTTTCAATGCCTGTCGTTTGGTTGGATGATAACAACTTCAGCTTCCACACATCTGGACGCTTTTGATACTGGCTGAAAGGAATGTCTGAATATTTAATATTTTTATCTGTTTTCATCAATGGTTTCACCATTAAGGATGGCTCGGCTATTTTGCATGGAGCCTGGCAGATGTAGATTTATTTTCTGAGCTGTCTACGCTCTGCTTTTCCCTGAATATATTGATGCATTTTCCCATTTTGCTGTGCACTGGTGCCTCTGCATATGTAATAAACTAGCACACACACTGTTATAAAATCAACCAACTGACAGCGGTATCATACTGCTTTTTACAAGCAGCTCTGTTATTGCCATTGCACAGATTTCAAAAACTAAATTAAGCACATAAATACATTTAAGATTTATATTATTAGAAGTAATAACTTAATATGTGTAGGAGTTACAGTACTAAAATATAGACTAAAACCAACTTTAGCATTGACTTTGTAATGTAATACTCATAGATTAATCACTCAATATTCAGTATATTTTCTTGGCAGTAGTTCCAGTTAAGATGTTGCCCCAATTGAATACAGCTGTAATTCTGGGGAATTACAGAATAGAATAGAGAGTAAGGAGAGTAGGGATACCACATTATAGAGAGTAGGGGCACTACTTCATAGAGAGTAGGGACACTACATTATAGAGAGTAGGGACACCACATTATAGAGAGTAGGGATACCACATTATAGAGAGTAGGGACACCACATTATAGAGAGTAGGGACACCACATTATAGAGAGTAGGGATACAACATTATAGAGAGTAGGGACACCACATTATAGAGAGTAGGGACACCACATTATAGAGAGTAGGGATACCACATTATAGAGAGTAGGGACACTACATTATAGAGAGTAGGGATACCACATTATAGAGAGTAGGGACACTACATCATAGAGAGTAGGGACACCACATTATAGAGAGTAGGGGCACTACTTCATAGAGAGTAGGGACACCACATTATAGAGAGTAGGGACACCACATTATAGAGAGTAGGGACACCACATTATAGAGCGTAGGGACACTACATCATAGAGAGTAGGGACACCACATTATAGAGAGTAGGGACACCACATTATAGAGAGTAGGGACACCACATCATAGAGAGTAGGGACACCACATTATAGAGAGTAGGGACACCACATTATAGAGAGTAGGGACACCACATTATAGAGAGTAGGGACACCACATTATAGAGAGTAGGGACACTACATTAGCTATGCATTTAGCATCCAAATGTTATGCCAATAGTTTTCCCTATTGCAGCCTGGCATGGTATTTCCCTATGATGCTGATCATATAGGATTCCTACGAAGACACACTGCTGAAACAAACCTCTGAATGTTGTGTACATGTACATTCTACTGAATAGTGCTGTGCCCAACATGGATACAATGCCTTCAGAAAGTATTCATACACCTTGACTTATTCCACATTGTTGTTGTGTTACAGCCTGAATTCAAAATGTATTTAATAAATAAATAGTATCACCATCTACACACAATGCCACATAATGAAAAAGTGAAAACATGTTTTTAGAAATTCTTGCAAATATATTGAAAGTTAAATATATAAATATCTCATGTACATAACTATTCACACCCCTGAGTCAATACTGTACATTATATAATCACATTTGGCAGTGATTACAGCTGTGAGTCTTTATGGGAAAGTCTCTAAGAGCTTTGCACACCTGGATTGAACAATATTTGCACATTATACTTTTTAAAATTCTTCAAGCTCTGTCAAGTTGGTAATTGATCATTGCTAGACAGCCATTTTAAGGTATTGCCATAGATTTTCAAGTAGATTAAGTCAAAACTGGAAAAACACTCTGGAACATTCAGGGTTTCCTTGGTAAGCAACTCCAGTGTATATTTGGCCTTGTGTTTTAGGCTATTGTGCTGCTGAAAGGTGAATTCATCTCAGTGTCTGGTGGAAAACAGACTAAATCAGGTTTTCCTCTAGGATTTTGCTTAGCTCAATTCCATAAATATATTTGTCCTGAAAAACTCCCCAGTCCTTATCGACTACAAACATAACCATAACATGATACAGCTACTGTACCAGTATGCTTGAATATATAGACAGTGGTACTTGAATTTGTCCCAAACACAACACTTTCAGGACAAAAAGTTAATTGGTTGCCACATTTTTCTGCAGTATTACTTTAATGCCTTGTTGCAAACAGGATGCATGTTTTGGAATATTTGTATTCTGTACAGGCTTCCTTCTTTACACTCTGTTAATTAGGTTAGCATTGTGGAGTAACTACAATGATGTTGATCCATCCTCAGTTTTCCCCTATCACCACCATTACACTCTGTAACTGTTTTAAAGTCACACTTAGCCTCATGGTGAAATCCCTGAGCGGTTTCCTTCCTCTCCGGCGTCCTTCCTAACTCAGTTGCCGGAGAGGAAGGAAACCGCTAGGCTTGCCGTAACAAAGGGGTTGAATACTTATTGACTTGAGACATTTCAGCTTTTCATTTTTATTTAATTGGTAAAAATGTCCAAAAACATAATTCCAGTTTGACATTAAGGGATATCGTGTGTAGGCCGGTGACAAAAAAAAAATCTATTTAATCCAATTTAATTGCAGGCTGTAACACAACAAAATGTGGAAAAGGTCAAGGGGTGTGAATACTATCTGAACGCTCTGTAAATGAAAGGGGGAAATCACTGTAATTGTGATAACACAGACCAAGGTAAACTCATGTTTAATTGTACCAGAGGGTAAAATCAGGATAATCTCACAGCCTAGGACTAAATCACAGTTTAGCTAGCAACTACGATTAACATTTCCGGTCTGTCACAAGGTACTAATGACAGGAGATCATAGGCACTAGTTATTTCAACCCTTTTGATTATGTATTTTACACTCTGCAATTTCCCCCACACAATATATGACATTACCTTCTCTTTACTCCAAAATATCACTATTGCAAAGCAAAGATACATTAGGTCTACAAGAGACATTAATGATTATTTCTACATTTAAACATTAAAGTCTTAAAAAGGATGTAAGTCATGTAAATCCCAAATGATGTCACAATCTCCAACTTTTGACCATTTAAAAAGACATCCGGATTACCAATAAGAATATGCTAAGGGACAATACTGCCCCATGTTGCTCTCTTCCTCCTTTCTAACAACAACAAGGTTTTATTTCCAGGTTCACACATCACTCCCGATGGGAGAGGCATAGTGTGTTCATCTGCCCCCTCTCTTTTCTTTCAGCACTTCCCTAAACCCCATTTTAGCCTAATCTTAAAATGTGTGGCATTTAGATTTTTCTCAACCATATTTTTTATGCTGTTGTTGTGTTTTGTTGTCACAAACCCAATGATAACCACAAGACCCCGTCATTGAGTGTCTTCCCTAGTAAACAGACAGTATCTGGATGTGGGTGCAGAGCAGAGGAAGGACGAAGTTGTGCATCTCTGGGGAGAGAGAGACAGATCTGGCTGCTGTGTTGTGTACTTCTCCAGGGCCCGAGGTGCTGTTGGCAGTGGGGACAGTGGAGTGGGCACACTCTCAGACATCTGTTTGCACACTGCTGCTGGGACTGCTGGCTGGGGGGAGCACTCAACCGGCACAACAACCACCACCATCACCTACCCTACCTTCGGTTGAACATGGACTTCTGCAGAAATGGTCATATTGATAGGGTATATACCTCATTGTGTGGTTTTAAATGACAAAAGTGCTTGTTGTTGAGAGCAGAATGCAGTGTCCAAGATATATGCCTTATGACAAGATGAAGAAAATGTTAACGTATGATGTGACAAAATTTGGCCACATAGATAAGCTCTTATTTCAGAGGGGATTTGGATTTGTGAAAAAACATTAATATAAAACATCTACACCCTCCTGAACATGGGTACCGTACCAAATATTTTCACCAAAAGAGTCCTTGCGTTCTTATTTGAGGCCAGAAGGACAGGCGTGGTTGGCACTGAAACCCTCCAGCTGTCTCCACTACCTAGACACGTATACACACACACACACACACACACACACACACACACACACACACGTACCCATCTATGCACACACGTACCCATCTACGCACTCCCATGCATACCTCACCTTCTCTGGCCAATCCCTAACTCCCGCAGCAGCCGCCACTAGAAGATATGTCATACTGTATAGTACTGAGCCATACAGACACAGTTAAAAGAAGAACGCAAGCAACCAACTCACCTGACACACACCCTTCTGTGCTGTGATTGTGAATGACAATACTCAAATGTGACTCGACAGTTCTAATCAAATGATTTCGCATTGGATCGTATCAACCCTCTCCCTGTAATCAGATTATGAGTGCACTGTACTGTGTCTGTACACTGTATACCTTCACCTATTAATATGATCAACCTTGTGTCATTGATTTCCCCAGTGATGGAAACACTATCATGTTAATTATCACAACCATCTGGTCCAGACAGTGAAAAAGCTTCCTCTGCCTTTCTCTCACAGATTTGTAGCTGTCAGTCAGTCAACCCTCCGTCTTCAAACAAGTCACCAGGGCTTAGGAAGAGCAGAGCAGCAGAGATCACTAACGCTACTATAGCTTCAGTCTCAGGGGATTTAGGAGTTGTGTTAGATTCATCTTCAGCTGGCAATTTGACTCTCTTTCTCTCACAATACTGTTGCTCGCACCTGCTATACCACAAATCACTATGGATTTTGGTGCTTGGTTGGTTCACACTGGGAACCCTTTTGCTGCATGGATATTTATTTGTGGTGTTTTTCATAAAGACAGACTCATTTCTTCACAGTATGTGTTCCCTTCAGTGAAATGTAATTGATTGTATTCAGTGAAAATGAAGTTGTTTTCAGTCAAATGAGACAATAACACGCTGGCATGCTGCATTTACCCTGACATTCAAAATGATCACTTTATATTGTTGTGTTGTACATAACAATCACTCACTTTGGTGCAATTTTCAGAAGTATGTGGTACATTTCCACAACGCTTTTAGTACAAAACTCTAAACAGATCATCAACATGGCCGTTGTTTCAAAACTAGGGTTGCAAAGCTACCGGTAATTTACCAAAGTTACTGTAATCTTCAGTAAGTTTGGTAATTAAGAGAAACTATATGGCAAACTATTGTAACTTTGGACATTTATGCTTGAATATTTTTTGTTATTATTCATATATAGTATTAATGTATTATATCTGTGTCCATATTGTCCATGAGTTCCTAGTAGATAGACTATATGGTTCAACAGAAAATAGACTAATTAATGACCAATAACATAGAATCAACAATGGCATATGCAACTCTATGCAACTCTTTAAACTATAGATTCTTTCCACAACTGTTGCCAGTTTGACAACAAATACATATTGTAGTACGTTGAATATTTGATTTTGAAACCCTCATATTAAACACCAATGGTATTCACGAAGTTGATGGTTTATATTTAGGATAATGTTTTACAGCTTTGCCATTCAATGTTTTTATTTTAAATGATCTTATATCATTATCTCATATATTTTTCATGTGATAATAGCGGCAGGTAGCCTAGCGGTTAAGAGTGTTGGGCCAGTAACTGAAAGGTCTCTCGTTTGAATCCCGAGCCAACTCTGTGAAAAATCTGTCATTGTAGGTCAGGATCAGTGGTCATGGTTTATATACTAACGTTCAAAAAGTTTGGGGTCACTTAGAAATATCCTTGTTTTTGAAAGAAAAACACTTTTTCTGCCTAGAAGGCCAGCATCCCGGAGTCGCCTCTTCACTGTTGACATTGAGACTGGTGTTTTGCGGGTACTATTTAATGAAGCTGCCAGTTGAGGACTTGTGAGGTGTCTGTTTCTCAAACTAGACACTCTAATGTACTTGTCCTCTTTCTCAGTTGTGCATTGGGGCCTCCCACTCCTCTTTCTATTCTGGCTAAAGCCAGTTTGCACTGTTCTGTGAAGGGAGTAGTACACAGCGTTGTACGAAATCTTCAGTTTCTTGGCAATTTCTCGCATGGAATAGCCTTTCTCTTCTCAGAACAAGAATAGACTGACGAGTTTCAGAAGAAAGTGCTTTGTTTCTGGTTATTCTGAGCCTGTAATCAAACCCACAAATGCTGATGCTCCAGATACTCAGCTAGTCTAAAGAAGGCCAGTGTTATTGCTTCTCTAATCCGAACAACAGATTTCAGCTGTAATACCATAATTGCAAAAGGGTTTCCTAATGATCAATTAGCCTTTTAAAATTATAAACTTGGATTAGCTAACACAACGTGCCATTGGAACACAGTAGTGATGGTTGCTGATAATGGGCCTCTGTACGCCTATGTAGATGTTCCAGAGAAAATCAGCCGTTTCCAGCTACGATAGTCCAGCTACAATAGTCATTTACAACATGAACAATGTCTACACTGCATTTCTGATCTATTTGATGTTATTTTAATGGACAAAACAATTGCTTTTCTTTAAAAAACTAGGACATAGCTAAGTGACTCCAAACTTTTGAACGGTAGTGTAAATATCTAAAATGACTTCATAATACAGTTTTTGTACATAACAGCACAAAAATCGAAACAGATCATCAAAATTGCTCATGTTTCAAAACTCTAAGCACATTTTAAATTGACTGAGTACAACAAACAAATTAACAGTCACTTGTTCACTGCACCAAATCAGTCTTTCAATTTGCATATATATTCAATCTAAGTATCTGCTTTTCAAAATGCAATATTCACTTTACTTTTGATATGATTTTCTTGTATTCTGTTACCAATACAGTTAACTATCACTTAATCAAACTGCTGAAAACTGATAACTACTGTACCAAAATTATGTAGTGCCCTAGTTAACATATCTGAACAGTGTACATTTCTATCAATTTGACATCAATTTATGTCGGAAGGTAAATCATCATTCTCCATCAGCCAATGTGCTTCACAATGTCAAAGTGGAAAGAGTCACTCTATATGCTTCCATTTGAAATGATAGTGTAGTGTACAATGCACTGCTGAAATAGCTGGGTTTTATATAACAGTGTATTCCACTCAGTGTCTGAATTTACACTGTAAGCTGCATCATTTCAAGCAGAGAGACAGGGAATACTGTAACAGTTGACAAGTCACGTAAAAAAGAAAGAAAGTGATCTTGTACAATGTTGCATGGGACAGAAATGGAAAACAACACCATTCTGTATTTCTACAGTAGCCAACTGCTTTACAATACCCCTATTTCTAAAATGTGTATCTTGTACTTTTTCTATTGGATTACATGTTAGTTAAAATGACTCAATGCTGAGCCTATCATTATCTGATGTATTGGTGACTAAACAAAATGTTCTCATGGTTTATTTTGCATGAATGACTCATTGGGGACAGATGTGTGAAACCACAATGAATGCATAATCAAAGGTTCTGAACATAAGATAGGGGGCATTATACGTGTTATCAGTTTAGAGTTTTGTATATACCACTTACATCTGAACATTTTGCAAAAGTGATTGAAAAACAAAAACATTGTGATAATAATTCATTACATGATCACTTATCTACCTACAACAGATTTGGCTGGAGAACAAGACATTTTTTCTCAGATTCACTGTTTGCCTTCAGTTTAGGTGGCTGCCCTTGCACTTAGTCTGTCTCTTGTTCCCCTATCGCCATGGGTACACCTTCCTGTAAACGATCTCACAATACTTTGATTTAACCTGTTCTGTCTTAAAAATGACTGTAGATGTCATTAAAGATTAGAATGTTCCAAAGTGGTTCGCCAAAAAGTTGAGAAGATACTGTAGATGACACATGCATCATTCAGGGTTACTATCAAACAAGTATGTCACATTTCTGTTTCGTCCAGAACTTGTTATCTGCTTGTAGCAGGACATGTTAACAGGAATCTTTTTCTCAAACTATAAGTCACATCCCACTGGGCACAAACTGGTAGAATCAACATTGTTTCAATGTAATTCGGAAACGTATTGTGACGTGGAATCTACGTGGAAAATACATTGGATTTCAAAAAAAAGTCTTCAATGTTGTTTTGAGGGTGAAATTTCAACCACAGCATTATGTCATCATGGTAACCAAATTTCAGCATAGAACATAAAATATGTGGATTTTGTATCTTTAAAGCAATGTCAGATTTTCAACTTAATATCCACTAACGTAAACAAAATTAGGCTTGGCAGCATCTACTGGAGATTTGATCAATTTACAGCTAAACTTTGGTCTCCCATCCAAAGTTTTAACCAAGCCCAGCCCTGCTTACCTATGATATTTGTCACTGACTATTGCCAATGTGCTATTGTGAGAACAATTGTTGAGAGATCTCCACATAAAAAGGAAATACTGTAGATTCACTGTTGCTATTACAAACGGTAAGTTTAAGAGAGCAAATTAAATGTGACCATACTTTATCGATCATCAATGATGTTAATTAGGCCTAACATCATCAATGATGTTAATTAGGCCTATATAGCATTTTCAAAGTCATCAACAGCTATTGTCTGAATTCAACCTAGAATTACACTAAAAATAGACAGTACAATAGGGCTAGGGTTTCAAGCTCTGGTTGATTTCAAATGTAATGATAATTAGGGATGTTAATTTGTGTTTGGTTGCCACTGTTGGTCACTGAGATTTGGAAAGTGAAGGCAGTGGCAGGGGCCAACTGAAATAGAGCAGATAAATGCTTCCATCCTTAAAGGGATACTTCTGGGTTTTGGCAATGAAACCCTTTATCTACTTACACAGAGTCAGATGAATTTATGGATACCATTTGTATCTCTCTGCATCCAGTATGCAGGAAGTTTGAGGTAGTTTCGCAAGCCAATGCTAACTAGCATTAGCGCAATGACTGAAAGTCTATGGTATATTCAAGCATGCTAGCAGTTACCATAGACTTACAGTCATTGTGCTAATGCTAGTTAACAACTTACTTCAAACTGCACGCAGAGACATAGGAATGGTATTCATAAGTTCATCTGACACTGGGGATGTATTTAAAGGGCTTCATTGCCAAAATCCTGAAGTATCCCTTTAGGATGAAGCATAGTTGACTAGCTAACCCTTTCAATTATAGCCTAGTCTCAGACCCCAATTTCAAAGTCCAGGATTGGGTCATTTCACAGGCGACTTGCTTGCCTTACTTGACAGTTCAACTGGCTAATTAAAGAAATACATTTCTAGTTTCTGTGAATGTTTAAGAAATGCTACTTTAAGGCAGAGTGATGACAATAACATGTTTTTTTTTTTGGGGGGGGGGGGGGGGGGGGGGGTAAAAACGTCCCCAAAGTGGTAGGCTACAGCAGCTGTTTTACTGGAGGGTCAACTCATTTTGCATTGTAAAGTAGGTCTACAAAGCAATTTTAATAATCCAATTTATATATGAAATGTGCTTCTCTTTTCCTACAACACAATGATTTGAGGCTTTTATAGTGTCATATTTGGATAGTTCGGATTGGCCAGAGTCCAGAACAAGGTAAGGGGTGCATGTGTAGCTTCGCAAGCCGCCTGATCTCGCGAGCTTGTCTGGCAATTACAAGGCTGTCGTGTGTGTAGAAGAGTCTGTGTGTGCAAAATGGTACAGCCGTGAATGCTTTCTCTCGGCCTATAACATTGAGTTGTGTTCAGTTGGGTTTCATAAATGGACAAATAAAATATAATTAAGATAACTAAAAATTCATACTAATATAGTAGTGTCTAACTTTTTTTTAATCTAAAAACTAAAATACATTTTTTCAAATTTGACATGGTGGGAATTGGAATGAACCGACAGAAACGCATATCCAAACCCCGCGCCAAATATTGGTGGTTCAAAATGTCTTGAGTATTATTTGGCTAACCCCACAAAATGTGACATTCCACTAGTAATTAACAATTATGATATCAGAATTCGGGTAGCACACGCTAAAAGTCAAGTTTAAGAAGCAGTGTCTACGGTACCCGTGGAGGCACACACCTTATCTTCAAACAAAAGCGCGAAACGCTTTCACCTCCCCAGTCAGTCCGTGCGGATCGCAACTCAGTGCAGCCTCATCTCGGAGAACGCCATTGAGAAAGAGTGAGTGAAAGAGAGAGAGCGAGCTAGAGAGAAATAGAGCAGATCAGAGGAAGAGAAAGGAAAGAGACAGAGCGACATACTCTGTGAAAAAAGTGTCCATAATTCGTCACACGGTCTTTCTCAATTTCCATCACAAACCCTACCGGTGCTTGGATGAACCAAAACCTATCGATCAGTCAGTGCTACACCTGGTTCTCCTGACCAGCTCCGAGCAGGCATGTCCCGAAGGAAGCAGAGCAACCCCAGGCAAATTAAACGTAAGTTTTACAGCCTCGCTGTCCTGTTACCTACCAAAGCTTGTTGGGGAAGTTAAATTTGGTTAGTGAGGGACTAGTCACTTCGGCACCGATGTCAATTGGCAATCGCAGACTTAATTGATACTGTTGATGTAGTTTCGTTCATTGATAAAATAGTTATGGTTTTGATCATATTCTGTCATAGGCTATTGCTGAGAAAGGCGTTCCATCTTCTGACTTTTCAAATGATGTTTTTACAGATATAGGAGTTTGCTTGGTGTTTGCTAAAAAGTGGAGAGGTTACTTTATAATATTTGACATATTATGTATGTCAAGCAAATTAGGATACATCTATTCTTGTGATTTATTATAATGTGCTGATATGATCTACAGACATTACACACCATAAGCTAAAGAGTGCATATCCTTTGCAAACTGTCTTTTTGGAATTCTGTTTCCAATTAAACAAATGAAGTATTACATCTTAAACCTAAGCAATAAATCGAACATGTAGTAATACTAATGAAGGAAACATGTCAGATGTACTGAATAACCTACACCAAATGGGTAATGTCCCCCTTCACACACACACACACACACACACACACACACACACACACACACACACACACACACACACACACACACACACACACACACACACACACACACACACACACACACTGTATTGATAAATTAAACCTAAATTAAAACTTTTACATTAATAGCATGAACCCTAATCATTCTGCATATTTATGTGTAACTCTGCGTTGTTGAATGTGTCGAACTGCTTTGCTTTATCTTGGCAAGGTCACAATTGTAAATGAGAACTTCTTCTACCTGGTTAAATAAAGGTGAAATAAAGAAAAAATAAAACAAAATTTAGGTAGTGATTGTGTCACTGTCTAAATATAGAATTGGTTATACACATTTCTAACTGGACAGGTTAAATACATTGAAAAATACTGAAAGGTGTTCATGGTAATATAATAACTAAAATATATATGCAAAATACAATGGACAGTGTTTTTAATAGTACTACATGTACTTGTTGATAATTTCATCCCCATTTTAACAAAGTATGTACCTCTGGATCTCTGATAATTCAAGGGTTATTTCAATCACTTCAAATACCAACACTTTGAGTGAAATACCATGTGACATGAGACCGAATTGATCTATATGGATTTTATTTCCTGTGATTTTAAACTAGTTGTGAAATGTGTTTATGTAATTCCAAATGTGGAATTGAAATGGCTGGCCAAGCAGGCTTCCCAGTGGAAATGTATCATACTAACAGTGGTCATAGCAACGTTGCATTTTAGTTTTTTTTAGAGACTTGAAAACAACGCTGACTTTTTATTGTGCCTTTTTTTTTCATTGGCAAAGATTCATCGTATTCATCATACTTTTCTTGTTATAAGCAGTGTAGTGAATTGTGGTGCTGAAGAGCATTTGCAACAGCCACCTATACACCTACTGTACAATACAGTCCTATGTGGTTATTCTCTATTGACCATGTCATTTAGCTGTATGACTGTCTATGTGGTTATTCTATATTGACCATGTCATTTAGCTGTATGACTGTCTATGTGGTTATTCTATATTGACCATGTCATTTAGCTGTATGACTGTCTATGTGGTTATTCTATATTGACCATGTAATTTAGCTGTATGACTGTCTATGTGGTTATTCTATATTGACCATGTCATTTAGCTGTATGACTGTCTATGTGGTTATTCTATATTGACCATGCCATTTAGCTGTATGACAGTCTATGTGGTTATTCTATATTGACCATGTCATTTAGCTGTATGACAGTCTATGTGGTTATTCTATATTGACCATGTCATTTAGCTGTATGACAGTCTATGTGGTTATTCTATATTGACCATGTCATTTAGCTGTATGACAGTCTATGTGGTTATTCTATATTGACCATGTCATTTAGCTCTATGACTGTCTATGTGGTTATTCTATATTGACCATGTCATTTAGCTGTATGACTGTCTATGTGGTTATTCTATATTGACCATGTCATTTAGCTGTATGACTGTCTATGTGGTTATTCTATATTGACCATGTCATTTACGTCGGGCTGATTCACTGGGAATCCCTTGTCCTACGACTTGGGTTTATTTGAAGAGCAGGTAGGAGGAGACTCCTTTGGGATTTCTCATTGTTGTCAGACTTATAGACACGATGAGAGAAAATCATGAGTACTGTCCACTCTCAAGTTATTTTAGATAAATCTAAAATATTGTTTTGTTTCAATATATTAAATATTTATTCCAGTAATAGTGTGATTGGTAATGTGGATACAGCAAGATGAAGAAATAGAGACTTTATTTATACAGTGTCTGTGTGTGTGTAAATTATTATTCTGTTTTTACATGAGGAATTTACTTAATAGTTGTTATGATTAGTCAGTAATTGATTGCACTGTATATGGCTGTCAACACAATGTATTTATATATTCAATGAAGATTTTGAAACAGTTTTATTTGTTTTTTTCAGTATCAGCAAAATGGCAATACATTACTGCAAATGTCTATATTTTCTAAAAGATCTTCATCCGCTTGTCACTCACTGTCACAGCTTGTTTTGGGAATTTACAGACTGAACATATTTTCAGACATTTTTGCATTTAAGGCAAGTTAAGAAGTTGATAGTCGGAAATATATTTTCAATACCTATGAATATATTTTCAAAGAACACTTAGAAAATGAGTTCTGATTACCTATTGTAAGTGGGTATCATGGTTCTGAATTATGAACCTACCGGTTATAGATTAAATGCAAACGCTCCAAGACTCTTTTTATATAGACGGAACTATTGAAATTATGTTTGTTGTAATTGAATAATAATACAAAGAAAAAAATAAAATAATTCTGCTCTGTATAATTATGGTGTAATTGGTGTGCATGTGTTGCTATTCAGGATTATTTTGAGCAGAGAAAGCATTGCTGATCTATGAGGAATACGCACAAACCTGTGTACTATAGCCTAGCATGATGTGCTAAATCTACTTGCGTAAGTACCAATCACAAGGACGATGCCTCTGAATTTTGTTGTCAAGCAAAGAGAATACTGCCTTGATATGAGCAAACTCATATCCACTGTGACCCAGGCGTGTCAGATTTACTATGTCGTGTGTAAGAGGTTGTTAATGAGAGGTGAGGAGTGAGGATACAGTGTTGAAAGACCGAAAGCACTAGTTAAAAACAGAAAGGTCAGAGGATGCCTCAATGTGTCCTACCCCAGGAACTAGGAGCTAGGGAAAGGCCTGAGGACCAGGAACTAGGAGCTAGGGAAAGGCCTGAGGACCAGGAACTAGGAGCTAGGGAAAGGCCTGAGGACCAGGAACTAGGAGCTAGGGAAAGGCCTGAGGACCAGGAACTAGGAGCTAGGGAAAGGCCTGAGGACCAGGAACTAGGAGCTAGGGAAAGGCCTGAGGACCAGGAACTAGGAGCTAGTGAAAGGCCTGAGGACCAGGAACTAGGAGCTAGGGAAAGGCCTGAGGACCAGGAACTAGGAGCTAGGGAAAGGCCTGAGGACCAGGAACTAGGAGCTAGGGAAAGGCCTGAGGACCAGGAACTAGGAGCTAGGGAAAGGCATGAGGACCAGGAACTAGGCGCTAGGGAAAGGCCTGAGGATGAAGAACTAGGAGCTAGGGAAAGGCCTGAGGACCAGGAACTAGGAGCTAGAGAAAGGCCTGAGGACTAGGAGCTAGGGAAAGGCCTGAGGACCAGGAACTAGGAGCTAGGGAAAGGCCTGAGGACCAGGAACTAGGAGCTAGGGAAAGGCCTGAGGACCAGGAACTAGGAGCTAGGGAAAGGCCTGAGGACCAGGAACTAGGAGCTAGGGAAAGGCCTGAGGACCAGGAACTAGGAGCTAGGGAAAGGCCCGAGGACCAGGAACTAGGCGCTAGGGAAAGGCCCGAGGACCAGGAACTAGGAGCTAGGGAAAGGCCCGAGGACCAGGAACTAGGAGCTAGGGAAAGGCCCGAGGACCAGGAACTAGGAGCTAGGGAAAGGCCCGAGTACCAGGAACTAGGAGCTAGGGAAAGGCCTGAGGACCAGGAACTAGGTGCTAGGGAAAGGCCTGAGGACCAGGAACTAGGCGCTAGGGAAAGGCCTGAGGACCAGGAACTAGGAGCTAGGGAAAGGCCTGAGGACCAGGAACTAGGAGCTAGGGAAAGGCCTGAGGACCAGGAACTAGGAGCTAGGGAAAGGCCTGAGGACCAGGAACTAGGAGCTAGGGAAAGGCCTGAGGACCAGGAACTAGGAGCTAGGGAAAGGCCTGAGGACCAGGAACCAGGCAATGCACAGAAAGTCAGCGCAGACAGTCATTCTAAAGGACAAAAAGGTTGTTGGGCACAGTTTCCCCCCATCCTGCATACATTGGGCCGTTATCTAAAATTGTGATTTATGCAGTATTTTAATATTTTGCTTATTCCTTCCCCTTGGGTGCTCTCTGAGCGGTGATAAAAAGGCGAAGCTGAAAGAGCACCATTAATTTGCTCCGATGACTGGGGAGATAAGGACAGATAATGGAAAAGATAAGCAGGGAAGATATACCATCAGAAACCCGATTATTACCATTAAAATTCCAACCCAGCAATCTGCAGCCGGCTGATAATTCCCTCTCCGTTTCCACCACTTTGGATGATAAGGCAAAAAATAGTCACTCAGTGCTCCTTGATTAGGCTGCCTGGATATCCCGATAATACTGTGATAAATTATGTATTTCTCCCTTGTTTTTTTCCTCTGAAACGTTACATCTGATTTTTTCCCTCTATATTTCTGGGTCGTCCCTGTATCCCTCCCTCCTTGCCTCTCTTCCTCTCCCAAGAAAGGGATAAAAACCCATACACTTTTATTGTAATAAGAGTTTGATAGAAAGGGGAGATAGTGGAGGTGTTTTGTATGGGAGCACATATCAATATTATCAGTCCATCTCTGTGGGCCAGCTGCTAGCTGCTGTTGTTTCTAGCCTTATCACCCCGTGCCAATATGCCAATAAATTGCCCAGATTGCCAGCTAGCCGCTCCAAAGCAGATCAGCTACATTTGACAGAAATGATGGAAATATGTCTGATGCTCAGCGGATTGTGATTAGAGGAGAATATGTGAATTCCTTCAAGGCTCCCTCCTTCCCTCCCCCCTCCCACCTCTCTGTGGCTCCTAGTGCTATGCTGTGGTGTGTCCATACCTCTCCCGCTGAGGGGTACATTTTGATTCTTAATAGGAAGGCAGAGATATGAACAGAGCTGAATGGAAAACGCCTCCCCTCAGAGTCATTTTTCTGTAAAATTGCTCCCAAAGTTTGGTGGCGTGTAGATGAGCCGAGATGATGTAGGGAGCCTCTTCCCCCAGTGTTGTTTATGGAGACATCCAATGTCAGATGTGCTTATTAAATTGACTTAGCACTCTTCCCTGGCCTAACTGTTGTCTTCACTACAGTACATGGTGCTGCCTGTGACTTTGTGAATTCCTGTTGTAGCCTTAACTAGTCCTTTACCAGATACAGGACTGCTCCTCTCTGCTGTTAAACCATTCAGTGGGGTCCAGAACGTGTACTGTGCAGAAATGAAACTACACTGTGATGAGTATGTATATGTTCATTCTAGAAGGATAACTACTGTATTATATTTAAGGGTGTAGATCTTTTTGACTGCTCAGAAAGACTTGATCTTCCATCAGCATACAGTTTATCTTATCAGGTGACATTTATACATGTATATCTTTGAGCAGTATTTGTCACAGGCAACTCACAGTGGTTTGTATGGGATAAGGGGAGTGTTTACTGAATTGGTGACCAACATTCTCTCTGTGTGTGTGTGTGTGGGGGGGTTGCTTGTCTGTGCATGTATACGTGTGTGTGTGTGTGTGTGTGTGTTTGTTCGTACGTGAGTGTGTGTGAGACTGGGGATTGTGGTCAACTTTAGGCTTGTGCTCTGTCATGAAAGGTAATCTGCCTAGTAGAAGTGTTGTCTTCTATTTGACCTCTGTCACAGCTGAATCGACTTGTAAATCAACTCAAGCAGTTGTTTCGGGGGGAATCATCATATCTGTGTTCGGATGCCAGCCTCTCGTATTTAAGGGTTTCTTTTTCATTCGCCTGACAATCACGCTGCCTCTCTTGTGTTCCTCATAGATTTCTGTCATATGAAGAATGGTTGTTGAATGCCAACTTTCCCTCAAACATCTGTTCCCTGCCAATAACAGCTTGTGTTATGTTGCTGCCTCGTCGTCTCGGCGGAAGGATCCTGGTTCGCCTTCACTCTCTTTCTCAAGCACTGATGTTGCACCACCAATGTATGCAAATAGCATGCTGTCTCCAGTCTTCACATGATTCCTGGCTATTTTATCTAACATTTATATACGTTCAAGTATTATTGTTGTGATTGTATGTCACATTGACGTTAAGCACCTGTTATACAGACCATATTTCGGATATAACATTACCGTAGCAACTATGAAATGGAATGTAGAGTGTGGATGGATGTGTGTTTCCTTTGTTGAAAACACTGCCAGCTGAAGTGGAGGCTGAGCTGAAGTTGGCATGGCTGGTGTGTGTGTGTGTGAGTGTGTGAGTGTGTGAGTGAGTGAGTGAGTGTGTGTGTTACAGTGGTGCTGCAGTGCAGCTTGAACAGCACAGTGAGATGTGGGCATTGGTCGCTGGGTCGCTGGTTTCAAAAGGTGGAGGTCATTTCCTGTTTCCTCTTTGTCTTCCTCTTTCCTGTAATTCCACCACCATTATCCCAGTGACTCTTCACTGTTGCAAGTTATTATCTGCTCCTTCATAGTTGTCAATGGATTTATTCAACATGGATTGTTGTACTGGGGTTGTTTTTCAGGATCTGATCACAACCTTTTTCAGGTTTAGTGCTACTCTGCTGGCTACGTAGACGGCTCAGTCCCTTTCAAAGAATTTCTATCTATTTTTCTATTCGTCCCTTTTCATTTACATGCTGTTGTAAATAAAATAGAAGAATAGGTAATTGTGCCCCAACAAATCCTAATTGTTTGTTCCTCAGTTTATTTATATTTGATATCAAGTGATGCCCTTTGAGCCCCAGGTAACAATTGACTTTCAGCCGTTTGAGTTAATAGCCTTGTCTCTAGTTTGTACGGATCAATATGTGTATTAATTAATCACAGCTATCAGGAGCCGGATCTGGTTCCAGTTGTTGTTACATCAGCAAAATATCAATGGAGAAAGTGGACTCCCTGATCGTCATGGCAACTTCATCTCTTAGGTCAAAGAGAGTTTATCTGATCTTGCTGCCGAGAGTGGCAAACTGCTTAGGAATCTAGTTTAGACTCTAAGATCATCGATTTATGCTTTTTTTTCTTGTTGTTTCGGGGAGGGGTGAAAAAAAAGAGCTGCATTCTAATCACAACAGAGATGTTTAGATTTGAATATTGATCATTCTCCAAAGGCCATTATACGATAGCTATGGCCTCTAGTCCAGCTGTTGTTCAAGTACGTCCTTTTAAGACCCAAACAAGGCTTTGATTATCAGTGTCAGCGTGTCAACACGGAGTATGTCTGTGTAGCTGTCTGACAGTAGGGGACTGCTGCTGCGGGACACGGTTCCTACTGCTACAGACACAGGCTGTCCAGAAATGCCATCCTTCCCACTATATAGGATGCCAAGTCAGACACACAATACAATGTTTACAGACCAGTGTCTATACACATCCTGACACTTCTCTTCATCACGACACCATAAACATTTGCGTATATAATTTGGCATATTGAATAATAAGTAAATTGACAGATTGTGGTATATCCCTGTATCAGCCACATTTATCATGGTGCACAGTTCCTAAAACACTGTATTGTAGATAACATAGCGGTAGGCTAGTTTGTTTCGATGAATTCTTTGTGTAAATTATGAATATGGCCAGTTTTTCCAGGATGTGACTTTGCAATGCGCATGTTGATATGATATGAATATAATCATGTGTGGGTCTGCGCATCATCACGATGTGTCAGGGAGGTGGACCAGGGTCTGGTCTCACAGGAAGTTGGCCTGGTGGTGTAGGGATCTGCTGGGTCCCTCTATGACTTCGGCCCAAATGGTACACTATTCCCAATATAGTCCTCTACTTTTGACCAGAGCCCTGGTCAAAAATAGTGCACTACAGTATATAGGGGATACATTTGGGATGCACACCATGCCTCTACCTCATCAGCAGGAGAATAGTCCTCAGGCTAGGAGCACACAGGCACATGCTTTTCCTCCCTCTCTTTTTGCCTTCGGGACACAATTGCCTCATTTAACATTCTCTATTTGGCCCCTGCCAAGAGGGGAAACAGCCAGGGAGTAAAAGAGCCACCACACATCATGAATTCTTTCATTTAACTTGTAAATTCCCTTTCACCTTGGTGATGGCTGTGCTTTTAACCGCCGCGATGGATGGAGATATCGCTCATTTATGTTTTTTTTTTTCGGTTACTCCCCAATATCGCAGTTATTTATGTCGTCTGACGTCATGTTATATTATGAATATGGATATTATGGGTTCTTTTTGGGCTGTTCCCTGGCCGTCATTGAAAATAAGAATTTGTTCTTAACTGACTTGCCTAGTTAAATAAAGGTAAAATAAAAAAATAAGCTTAGATGATGAACACTTGCCTTCCTCTGTTCTATTCTAAAGCAGAATGTTCAAGGACTCGAATATTCTACAATTCAGAATGTGTTTCGCAGTAAACTTTTTCCCACTGTTCCCGTGTATATTTTTGGGGGAGAAAACTTTTCAATTAAAGTCAAAATGACTTGGGCATTTGTGTGAATAGGCAAATGTGTGAATAATGTGCTATTAGTTACATGGTGTTAATAAAGTCATGCATTAGCACTGGTTTCCTGCAGGTTTGGTTGAATCTAGGCTCTTAAGGATAGAGGAAGTGACTCAGCCTAGCAGCTGTGAATGTAAAAATGAGTTGTGAGCATGATGTAATAACAAACATCTACAACTTTACCCTCGCAGGAAGCAACAATGTCCTTTGTTTTCATTTTCCATGACATGCTCGGAGGCTGAAAAGAGGCGATTTAGTCAACATAATGTTTTGACCAAGATATGAGTTGGCACGGCAGAAAATGAAGCTATAACTGTTGCTAGCTGTTACTTTTAAGTCTCTCTCTCGGCAGGAATTAGCCAAGGCTGTGAAGGACAAGACCAGGGGAAGATAGAACTTAGGGCATGAAGGATAACGCACGTCAGACGTCGTAGTTAAGGGATAGGTGGCTACAGCAGATTAAGTCGCAAGCCTTTCAGTTCAATTTGTACATCAGCATTTCTCTGGGCCCAACAGCACAAAACACACAGCACTGCTAAGGGTTCACTGGAAAATCACTAATGACAAAGCTTTGTAAATAGATCAACAATTTATGTCAAATGTGCTGAAAATATAAAACCAACTTCAAAACATGTTAATACTTTAAAGAGGCTATGTTTTGATTCGCAGCATAGCGTGGCAGCATAGCGTGGCAGCATAGCGTGGCAGCATAGCGTGGCAGCAAAGTGCGTACGGCTGTTGACAGCCCAGTTTACATCCCCCTGATCAGAGGGCATATCTGCATATGATTAGCCTGGATGCACACAAATACTCATAATGGAATGATATGCCAATTGTCACTGGCTGATGTTGATCGATTATGTTTTATACGAGATTATGCAAATCCGATTGTAGGAAGAAGTGAGTCTGATTGGCTGTGATGAGGAGAGTGACAGGTTGTAAAGTGTTATTTCTCCTGTCCTGTAATTAGTCCCCAGCAGTTTGAACTATGTCAAACAAATAGCTATGAAGTGAGATGGTGATGGAACTGCCTACCTGCCTTTCAGATTCAGGCAGCAGTGGATCTCATCTCAAAGAATTCTAATCTGGTAATTGCTAAATACTGGTTTGGTGACAGTGACCAAGTAGCTTTGGCCGAGCAAAATGCTTTTCCTTATTATATCAGATGTGTGTTTTTTTTTTAACCAAGGATCCACCAATCAGCCATTCCCCAGGACCAAACCACAGATAGCTTGGCTAAACGCTAAAAGAATCCTCTCATTCAAGACATGATACTTAGAGTCCCAGTTTAGTCTAACTGAAAACTATTGATTCTGTCTCTATAAAAGGCTGGTATTAACGTCCATCCCCGTGATAAAATGGTGGTGATGCTTTAGTGGGTGTAACATGCTGGTCTATACAGACCTAGAGCCCAGAGCAGACCGTGGTATCTCTGTGTGAACCATGTGTCTGGGATTCTCCAAAGAGACACATTTGACCATAATGAAGTTTCTTAAGCTTCTGAAACAGGATAACAACTGGGTCAGATGATAAGCTCGAGCAAAACAGGGGAAG
Organism: Oncorhynchus masou masou; assembly: GCF_036934945.1. Lineage (NCBI taxonomy): Eukaryota > Metazoa > Chordata > Actinopteri > Salmoniformes > Salmonidae > Oncorhynchus > Oncorhynchus masou. The sequence continues at coordinate 68,326,201 of NC_088240.1, forward strand.
AAAGTAGACGAAAGTGATTGATTGATGTCCCTGCCACCATCACAAGCAGTTGACAGTTAGTTTAGGATCAGATGATTTCACTCCCTAGGCGGGAGTGAGGGGAAGCTAGGCAAATCTTCAGGATAAAAAGGTCAAGGGCTTCTCTCCTCTCTCCTTCTCCCTCTCTCTCTCTCTCACGTTCTCAACAGCTTGCTTTGACAAACAGGGAAATGCTGCTAACATTCGTGAAAGGAAGACAGAACATACCGTCATAGCTAGTAATATTCTGTGGAATGACTGACTATAGTTGGATAATACAGCTCACTGTCCTGTGGTCAGCATTAGGCCTAGACTGTAACATTTCCTTCTCAGTCATGTCAATAGAATTTTCCTTTGGAGTGTTGAATAAGATGAGCACCAGCTTTCATTTGGGGTAAATCTGTTCTTGTCAGCAGGATCTGATAATGCTCCGTGGTACCAGCTAACCAGTGAGAACATGGACGTTCTTTGTGGTGGAAACTATAGCAACTCTCGCTGTGGTTTCTGAGGGGGTGAACATGGAACAGTGACATTTAATTATTGAATGGGTAAACAAACACAATCCACCACAACCCTCTACGTCGGCATCATCCTCAGCATCATCCTCAGCATCATCCTCAGCATCATCCTCAGCATCATCCTCAGCATCATCCTCAGCATCATCCTCAGCATCATCCTCAGCATCATCCCTTCCAAAACCACCAACAGAGAATCCTGTCCCAATACAGAGTTCAGTCTTTGTGAGATGTGGTAAGATACTGGATCTACAGGTTGGAGTCATAAGGTCTTGTCTAGTCCACTGCCTTTCGACTAGTGTGAATTCATCTCTATATACAGTTAGCTGGTCTTGGAGTCTGGAAGTCACTGCAGCTTTTAGGTACAACTGTTTACTAACATCAAAGGTTTTGTCATCGAAAAATGATCATGGCTATGCTTTTTGACAGCCACAAAGATGGCAATGTTCATGTGATATTGTGATATTGCACACACACACACACACGCACGCACGCACGCACGCACGCACGCACGCACGCACGCACGCACGCACGCACGCACGCACGCACGCACGCACGCACGCACGCACGCACGCACGCACGCACACACACACACACACACACACACACACACACACACACACACACACACACACACACACACACACACACACACACACACACACACACACACACACACACACACACACACACACACGATGCAGGACTCTATCGTCCATTAGCTTTGCCCAGGGAAAGCTTTCAACATCAGGGTCTCACTTGGAATGAAGTGGCTATGACAACAGCAGTCAAACTGCACTATTATGAATCAGTTCTTTTAATCATCTTCCATTGAAAAACCATTCCCCCTCTATTGACTACAACCACTAACCTGACAAAACATGGATTAGCCCAAAGAGATGTTCAGACAATGGAAACCGTCCATCCAGCCAGCATTAGGGAAAGCAACCAATGTTTGTTTGAAGTGGTTGAAATGACAACCTTCTTCTCAAAGACTCCTCCAGGAGAATAAAAGGGATTTGTAATTAACATAATAATTATATCCTATGTGTTGGACCTATGGTGTCCCTTTACAATGCTTCAATCCTCAGTCAGAATCTGCTTCAGCAATGCTTGGCAAAGCGTGATGATAAAAAACCCATTATACACAGTGAAAATGTAATGAACTTTATTTATCAAAGATGTTTGTCAGGCAATGTTGTTATTTGGGTGAAGACCAATATACTGAAGTGTTTGTGTTATTTGTAGCATTTTGCCCAGATACATTTTAGTTCAACTCATATCTTTCCAATGTCCCAACAAGTGATGTCTAAACAGGGTGGCTGGTTTTATCTGAAATGCAGTTCTTAGTTTCATGTAAAACATCTCATTCTGGGGCTTTAGCTGCAGCTGCCTTATCGTTTTCCCTTATTTCTCCCTAGTCATTTATTTCAATCCCCCATGTTTATATGTTTCACTCTCCTTTCATTCCTGTGATTGCCTTTCATAAGTTCAAACACTCTACAACACTTCTGGTAACTTTAGTTATTTATTCACTGTGATTCAACACTAGTTTTTTTGTATTGTACTGTAGAGCATAGAGTGTCCAGCTCTGTCTTGAGCCTGAACTAAGACGTTGAAAACATCATGACCTAAATCAGTGATGAATAATAACAGAACAGAAGCATCCCCTAAGCAGGTATTGTATAGGCTACGTACAGTAGGTCTACAGTATGTGAGAGAGGGAGAGAGAGTGTGTGTTCATACTGTACCTGCATGGTGCTCCTCTACAGCTCCAGTTCCTGTGGTTGCTTTGGTCTTTGTCTGCCACCTATCAGCGTATCAGCAGTATGTCTGAGGCCCAGTTGTATAATGCACCATTTATGGCTTTGTGGGGGGAGACGGCGGCCGGGCAGCGGAATCGCCCCAGGCCTTCCCCTCAGTGAGTGGATTAACATCGGCCTGCTTTAGCGCTGCTCTACCACGGTGTGAAATCTGCCCCGCTCTGGGTCCAGGCGACGGACCCCACTACCCCGCTCCCCCCCTCAACGCAAAGCCTCTCACAGCCATCTGTGAAATGCAGAAACTCTGTGTCTAAGTTGAGTTCAGATCCCAACCGCCAGCCGTGGCCGGGGCCAGGAAGCAAATGGCCAGGCAATTGATGGTTGGGGATCAGCTCACTGATGTCGTGCCGCGTGTGCAGGAACCCTGCCTGCCCCCCCCCACTGCGGGCGTGTTGGAGGAGGTCTGGGGCTCTGGGCGCTGGCCGAGAGATCTCTGCCTGGTTCCTGGTTCCAAATCCCCCCTCTGTGCATGCCTGCCTGCCTGCCTGTGTGGAGGCGGTGCCACTGCTCCCCTGAGCCCATGCCCAGTCCTTTGAAGATAAGATTTTGATACAGAGTCCCTTTCGGTACGTCGCTAGCTAACGGATGCTCTTTGTGTGTGTCACTGCCCATGCCTGGCCTCTGCTTAGAGCCTGGGGCTACAACTCTTGGTCATAAGGAATGTATAGGTTGTATTTAGGTGAAGGGTGGATAACTACCCTGATAATGGGTTGTTGGGATGTTAGTGGTTTAAACATTAGTAGTAATGTTGAACCACAGAGTTGTTCATTAGTCTCAGGTGTCAGACTGGTGTTCATCATAAATGACTCAAAACAGATATTTTCTGTGTAATTTGTTTATCTCAAGATTTGTAGTTGATTTGATTTTGAAGTTGTTTTTATCCATTAAGGGCCCAGTACACAAGTAATTCTCCAAACTGTTGAATCTGTGTTTCGTCTCTATTCGATTATGGTGATTATCTGATGACTCACTCTCTGGCTGATTGTGGGTTTCTTGCCCATATTTTAACATTGGAGAGTCACTTTCAACACTTCTCACTCTCAACATCTGCATGAAAAAAAGAAGTGGAGAGAAGAGAGCTCATCATAATCAGTTCTTTTTTGAATGAGGAACTCAACTTAAAATATTCCCTTGATTTTTTTTCAGCCCGTGGCTTTGGAGTTCAGAGTTCAGATCTGTGCATAATGTCTTGTGATTGCATGGCATTACGGAGGTTTGTGAAAGCCATCTCGCCTCTGAGTCCAGCACCACCACCACTAACAGCAACAGCACATCTTTCCATCCACACACACACACACACACACACACACACACACACACACACACACACACACACACACACACACACACACACACACACACACACACACACACACACACAGGCTGCTCATCAGTGATGGAGCATTGATTGCTTTTTGATACCCCTCCAATATGGACGGTGTCCTGCATACATCAACTAATTAGAATGTACTTACAGTGTCTGTGTGATAGCATACACCCAACACTCATCACCGGATCACATGTCCAAGTACTGTCTGTCTGTCTAACCACACTCAGCTTAGTCACTATGTAAATTCCCCTGAGTGGAAAAGCTAGCAGAGCTGAGAAAAAAATACAAAAATGAAAATTCAATGGAAGAAAAAAATGAAAAAAATGAGTATTTGCTGGAAGCAGTGTGCAAGAGCAACTTGCAAGGTAAACAAATATATTTATGGAGGCAGCAAACTACTTCGGGGAGACTCCCAAGAGGGTGCTTTAACCATGCAGACAGAGCCCTGTTGAGTAAAGATCAGCTGGAAGTTAGAAGAGAATGCAGTGGCTGTATCCGTGGAGTAACAGCAGTGTGTGTACTGTAACTGTGACTGTCCACTGTCCATGTCACTGTGACTCTGTCTCCTGCCTGTGTACAACTACTATACATACTGTGTGTGTGTGGGGTGTGGGGTGTGGGGTGGGGGTGGGGGTGGGGGGGGGGGTGACTTTCCAGAATCATACTGAGAGAATGTAATGGGGCGTGTCTCTGAAATGTACAGCCATCCTCAACAGCCTACACACACACACACACACACACACACACACACACAAACACACACATACACATACACATACACACACACACACAGCAGCTCCCAAGAGTGAAAGAATAACGTGCAGGATGTGGAAGGAGGGGAGCAGACACAGAAATCTCACTGCTGTTTCCTCAGGTAATCTTGACTGTGATCTTAATTCCAATAAAATGTTATTTTTTTGTATAAGCCAGATCCACATGCACTCGACTCCACTGGTATTTCTGGGGTCATACTTTATTGAATATCATTTCAGATAACAAGTGTAATCCCTTGGGGGAAGTGATGTATATTGACCAACTCAGTAATAACCTGCCTACATCTCCAGACCTTATACTATAGTAAACAGGGCGAATAACTATTTGTGCTCTCTGATCAATCAAATAGGACTTCCTGTATTGTGTGATACACCCAGATCCCAGAAGGGGACGGCACTAATATGTACTGTACTAAATGAACAGCATCTTATAACCTTTTCACTGGTTTTAATTAGCTAAACCTAGGCCATAGGTGGCAATGTTACATGTAAACTATTCATATTATCGAATGCGATATTATATATCCAATGACTTAAGTCCTATTTGTGACAGATTATTCTCTGAATGAACCCTATGGGAATCATTTAATTTGTCCCATCAGTGCATCTATTGGCAGAGGAGCAACCAGGTGACCTGTAAGGATAGGGATGGTAGTGTTTACGGTTCTACCTCCAGCTTGTTGTCCTCCGTCAGTCAGTCAGTGAGAGAGACGATGCATCCCTCTTCTCCCAGATAGTTCATCTCATCATGGTGTGTGTGTGTGTGTTTTATCTTGACTGGCCAGACTCATGACCTCTTGGCTCTGACAATGGCCCCAGGACTGAGGGACAGAACCAGGGCAGTGGAAGGAGACAAATCTATTGTGAAAATACTTATTTTCAATGAAATTCATTGGTAATATTAATATGCCTAAAGTGCCTCATGCAACAGTGCACAATGACGTGAAACATTTGTTGAATTGAATGCAAATGTAGCCTACGTCTTGGATTTTTGGTCTGTTTGGGAGTTTTCCACGTCTGACAGATATCTCTGTCAGTAGGCCCAAGGCATAACATATGGAGTGAAAAACACAAGAAAGAAAATGTCTGCCTGATACACTGAGAACTGTACAAATTCATGAGCCATCAAAGACTGCAATATTTATTTTCCTTTGCATTGCAAAATAGAGAAATGAATGGCCCGGCTTCCCCTGTAAAGACAATCACCCAGAGTTCTTTAAACCTTTTCTGTGCTGTGTATTATGCAGTGTTCTACTGTCTATGTAGTCTGTGCCGTCTAACTGCCTTTTGAAGTTCTACTCCCTGACTGTATTTGCTTTTCACCAATTCTTTCCCACTTTGTCTCTGCTGGTTTGAAAGTGTGACCGATCGGGCGGTGAAAGCATCTCTATCAATTCACTTTGCTTCTTGGCTCCTCGGCTGGAAGAACAGCTCGAATTGGTCGTTTAGTTAGTGGTTTGTAAATGAATAACATGCAGGTCAGGGTTGTTGTCTGTGTTGGCCTAAGGTGAGTCTGGTGGAGCAGAGCAGAGAGGAGCAGAGTGGGGCACCAGATTGGGGACAGGAGGGAAGGACAGATGCCTCTATTACAGCCCTGCTGGCCCAGACCTCCCTGGCCCCGCTGGGGTGTGATCTTAGTACTACACCACAGGCCTGGGAGACGGCCATCTTCCCAAAATCTCTGACAGCAGCCTCTTTAAAAAAAATGGTCTCTTTCAAATGTGTTAGTGTGTGTGTGTGTGTGTGATCGTGCTAAAATAGAAATCAGTGACTGCTGAGTTGGAGAGTCATGGACATCATTGAACGTGTCTCCATCTCACCCTACCTCTCTCCCTCTCTCCAACGTGTTATTTTTCTGTTACAATGTCTTTGCAGTGTGATACAGTAAGCTTGCAGTGCCTTCGGGAAATATTCGCACCTTGACTTTTTATACATTTTGTTGTTTTTCATCCTGAATTTAAAATTGATCAAATGTCATTTTTTTGTCGCCATAATGTCAAAGTTAAATGATGTTTTTCTATGTTTTTCTAAATGAAAATCTGGAATATCTTGAGTCAATAAGTATTCAACTCCTTTGTTATGTCAAGGCTAAATAAGTTCAGGAATAAAAACATGCTAAACAAGTCACATAACAAGTTGCATGGATTCACTCTGTGTGCAATAATAGTGTTTAACATGATATTTGAATGATTACCTCATCTCTGTACCCCACACATACAACTATCTGTAGGGTCCCTCAGTCGAGCAGTGCATTTCAGACCAGGGAGGTTTTGCAAAGCTATGTAAAGAAGGGCACCTATTTAACAGAGTGAAAATAAGGAAGCCTGTACAGAATACAAATATTCCAAAACATGCATCCTGTTTGCAACAAGGCACTGACGTAATACTAAAAACAATGTGGCAAAGCAATTCACTTTTTGTCCTGAATACAGTGTTATATTTGGGGCAAATCCAATACAACACATTACTGAGTACCACTATCCATATTTTGAATCATAGTGGTGACTACTTCATGTTATGGGAATGCTTGTAATCGGTAAGGACCGGTTTTTCAGGAGACAAAATTCTAGAGGAAAACCTGGTTCAGTCTGCCTTTCACCAGACACTGGGAGATTGAAAATCTATGTCAAGACTTAAAAATGGTTGTTTAGCAATGATCAACAACAAATTTGACAGAGCTTGAAGAATTTTTAAAATAATAATTGGCAAATATGGTTCAATCCAGGTGTGCAAAGCTCTTAGAGACTTTGAGAGAAATACTCATTCCAACATGTTAATTACATATTTTCTGTTACAATTTCTGAAAACATGTTTTCACTTTGTCATTATGTGGTAGTGAGTGTCGATTGGTGTGAAAAATATGTATTTAATCCATTTTGAATGTCAGGCTGTAACACAACAAAATGTTGAATATGTCAGGGGGTATGAATACTTTCTGAAGGCCCTGCAGATTCCACTGAATGAAGAGAAACATGCAGCTCAACAAATTCCACTGGTAATTTTTTTTAAATGCGTCACAGTGTCCTATTTCTAAAACCATTATCCTGTGAGTCTAACACCATTATCACGTGAGTCTAACGCCATTATCCTGTGAGTCTAACTCCATTATCCTGTGAGTCTAACACCATTATCATGTGAGTCTAACACCATTATCCTGCGAGTCTAACACCATTATCCTGTGAGTCTCTATGAAAGAGCGCTCCTTTTCTCTTGTGAAGGTGTGGGTGGGGGAGGGGAGGAGACTGCCTAGACCCCGACCGCATGGTCGTTATCTGCACCAGATGCAGGTTGACTTCAGACTTTCAATGGAAGGTAAAGAGAGGGGAAATTAATGAGAGCCATAAAGCCAGTAGGATAAATAATTAGGCAACCAAACAACCATCCGACCCAAGATCCATGCAGCCACAGGAACATCTGCCTCATTCCTCACCAACTTTTTATCATCCACTCAAAACTGTGGCTGATGTCAGTTTTTGTCTTTGGTGTGTTTTTAACTATGTTTATTTACTTTTTGGCATGAAAGTCAGTGCTGTTACTCTTCATGAATAATCACTATGACAGGCCTCTCCGTCCTGCCAACGGTAATTGGTCAGATGACTTCCTAGTTGAGACGTTCGTTTCAACGTTAGACAGAACGCTTGTGACAATTCAGTTGTCAAAAGGTGTGTTTGTAAATCAGTGGGAAGAGAAGGTGTCGCACTGGAGTGAATGTTTGTGTGGAGTTAGCTGACGTCCTCATGCATTTGGCATGTCCAGTGTTCACAGTTAGTTGACATATTAACCTCATTTTTATAATCCATATAATTCATCTATACTTCCGTGCCACCTATTTTATTTTGAGCTTTCAAACAGACTGCGCCTGGTATGTTTACCTGCGGTGTGTCTGTCTGTCCCGGAGGATTGTGTGTCATTGCTATCATACTATGTAGAGTAGATGGAGCAACATATATTGTTCTGTTACTCCCCCGACAGACAGACAGACAGACAGACAGACAGACAGACAGACAGACAGACAGACAGACAGACAGAGAAACAGAGAGAGAAACAGAGAGAGAAACAGAGAGAGAAACAGAGAGAGAGATCAGTGAGAGACTTACATTGTCCCGTCTCAGTCTTTGATGGCTTTTCATGGGTCTGCACTATAATCTGTGTCTCTAATCTCATTCAGAGATATAAATAAACAAGTATTGCTGTACATAAAAGAGAGAGAGCACATGGGTGAGCATCGCAGGGATTATGGTAATTTTGAGGATAAGTAGAGGTGTTTAAAACATGACGTTTTAATAGGGGAGGAAGTAACTTCCTTTAACAGATCAGTTTACACTGTCTGAACTCTACGCTGGAATTAATATGCAAATAATTAACATAGAAACAACACAATTTCTGTCAACTCTATGCATGGATGCATGCTGCGGTAAACAGGTTTATAGACATCTTTTAAACTCATTATAAAACTAATAAGAATGCAATGTTAAAATGGGGGTTGTCTTAACTCACCCTCCAGTGAGAATGTGTTCCTCTAGTAACAGAGAAGGTAGTACACAGCACACACATTCCCCTGGCCATTATATTGGTCAGAGAAGCCCTCATAACACTTGTTTAGCTCTAGATGAATGACTACCTTCTTAATGATCAAAGTGTCAATAGTGGAGGATATCTACCTTCTGAAACAACACCCGTATATAACAGTTGATTTCAGGGCAGTTTTTCGTTCCACCTAATCTCTTCCAACATGACATTTGGAAACTGAATGTGTTCTATGTGTTCTCTACCCAAATGAAACGGAAAAACAACTATATTACTTAAAAGTTGGCCAAGCTCACCTTTGACACGCTGCATTACAAAGGGAAAGGGAAATCACACTGCATACCTGATCCATAAAACATCCTTTGAAAGGGATTGCAGGGCCTGGGTTGGATGCAGCCCTGGCGCTAGTTGTGGCATTGATGGCACAGCGCTTGGGCACGGGGATACTTGGCCTGGACAAGATGGACGGTTCCTGGGCCCGTATCAGTGGGCACTGGGCCGTCCTCGGGGAGCTTCTAAGCCATGCCGTCTGAAGAAGAACTGATGGCTTTGGCAGAACATGTGGACATGCTGTGGTTTTTATTTCAGTCAAAACAGCCCCGATGCTATCGCCTTCAGTCACCCAACCCAACATAGGTAGCAGCAGCAAGCTGACCTAAATGATTTTGCTTCACACAAGTTTGTCTCTTTTTAAAAACGCATCAAAACGGAACTGAAGTTTTTCTTTTTTGTCTCCCTTTACAACGAGTTTCGCCTCATGAATTGTTGTTTCATCTCAGGAGACATCAAAATGCAGTATCGTTAGTATCCCTCCTAAATGTTCAAATGTATAGAGGGACACCTTGAACTATCCAACAGGAAAGTTATATGGCTGCTGCTGATGATTCCAGTATGATAATTATCAACACCAACCAAATGTGTTTCTACTACAAGAGAAAATTGACAGCTGCAAGTCTTTCAGAAGTAGGTAGTTGATACCTATCCACAGGCTAATGGAACCGCCACCTTTGATGAGAAGTTGAAACGAGTGTTGCTGTGTAGGCTTGGCACAGTACTAGACATAGCTGGAGGGGCTGTGGAGCAGAGTAGAGCAGAGAGGAGCGTAAGGGATCGAGACATTTAAACGGGCCTCATCCAGAGGTGACAAGAGCACCGTGTTCTCTGAACTGTATCTTCTGTCTTTCATTGTCTTTTATTTTCCTATTCTTTTAAATGGCCTGTATTTTTTTTCTACTAGAAGGTTTTTTGATATCCATTTAGATTGGAGGTTCATTAAAAAAAGCTCCGACAATAGAGTGACTCCTAATTAAGCCGCACTGCATCTGGCCCCTGGCACCCTATCCTGGTGTTCCATCTATTTTGCTGGGGAGAATTCATTTGTTTCTTAATTAAGAAAAACACCAATAGCGTGAAAAATCTGCTTATGGCACCTGAATCCTAATGAGTTAAGTAGTGAGGGGGAGAACTCATTCCAGTAGCCCTAGAAATGAACTGGGACCTGATAAAAATGAACTAACTAGCCTTGCATAAATTGATGCTGATTGAGAGAAAGTGCTCCATCATCATGGCCAAGACAATATGCAAACTATCTTCAAAGACATCAAATTGCCGGAATGTTTTCATTTGCATGTATTAACTATTACCATAATGAGTAGAAGTGACATTGGACTTGGATTGTGTGTCTGTTCGATTGATAACTCTGCTGCATCTGTAAATAGTCTCCCCGCAAAATGATGCTACCAGTCAAATCAGCGTTGAACTGTGGAGAGGTTTTTACAGCCTTGTACAAACCTGATGCAGTGTTGAATCTGTGTCATCATCCTGTAACCAGAAGCAGCTGGGAGACGTTGTCTTTAAGACACTGCTGTGGAGGAGAGGAGAGCACCTGGCTGGGGGCAGTTCCGTGAGGCTGTAGCTGGACCCAGAACCAGATTCACTAGGCAGGGAGGCACACTGCTCCTCCATCTCCCCCACATGTCTCAACCCTTCCAGGGTACCAGCAGTTCACTTATCTCCTTCCTCAACACCCCACCATAGCCCACGTTGGAGAGTCACGGGCAACCAGCCAAAGAGACTGATGTTTTTGTACTGCAGGCGTCATGCAAAACATTTGAACTGTCTTAATATTCCAAATCATTTTTTTCAACATGCTATTTCAGAGGATCAGCCGCTTGGGTCAAATTATTCAATTAAGTGTCTGTTTATTACTGATACCAAAGCTGGGTAGCAGTTCTACTTATCACCTTTTCTGCAGATTGGTGTTCTCGCAGAATACCACCATAAAGATTGCCTCCCTGTAATTAAAATGGCACAGAGACAAATCTGGCGCAGGGGCTAAGACTCGGGGAAATGAGGGAGTTCGGGGGAAAGGGGCTAAGACTCGGGGAAATGAGGGAGTTCAGGGTAAAGGGCTAAGACTCGGGGAAATTAGGGAGTTCGGGGGAAAGGGGCTAAGACTCGGGGAAATGAGGGAGTTCAGGGTAAAGGGCTAAGACTCGGGGAAATGGGGGAGTTCAGGGTAAAGGGGCTAAGACTCGGGGAAATGAGGGAGTTCAGGGTAAAGGGCTAAGACTCGGGAAATGAGGGAGTTCAGGGTAAAGGGCTAAGACTCGGGAAATTAGGGAGTTCGGGGGAAAGGGGCTAAGACTCGGGAAATGAGGGAGTTCAGGGTAAAGGGCTAAGACTCGGGGAAATTAGGGAGTTCGGGGAAAGGGGCTAAGACTCGGGGAAATGAGGGAGTTCAGGGTAAAGGGCTAAGACTCGGGGAAATTAGGGAGTTCGGGGGAAAGGGGCTAAGACTCGGGGAAATGAGGGAGTTCGGGGTAAAGGGCTAAGACTCGGGGAAATGAGGGAGTTCATGGGAAAGGGGCTAAGACTCGGGGAAATGAGGGAGTTCAGGGTAAAGGGCTAAGACTCGGGGAAATGAGGGAGTTCGGGGGAAAGGGGCTAAGACTCGGGGAAATGAGGGAGTTCGGGGGAAAGGGGCTAAGACTCGGGGAAATCGGGGGAAATTGCAGGGGGCAACGTTCTCTGTCATCCAATGAAAACGTTTGGGCTACAAGCGTTTAACTAAACGGGTGTCAGAGAGGATATATGGCGAAGGCAGAGGATGGGTGTGAGGCGAGTAGAGGAAACTATGAACCTTTGGGGGGCGTCGTTGTTGTTGTTGTTGAGAACTGCTGTTGTAGGCTACAGAAGGCGGTTGGTTCATGAACAGTTGGTGGTGAACGGTCGGTCTCTTGTTGCCATTCGTTTTGAACCAAACGGGTAAACAGGAGGCTGGATGCTAGTCTGATTCGTCCGGTGGCACTGCATTGCTGTTTGGATGTCCTCCTAAACCACAGCCAAGCTTCCCTCCCAGAGCTGTGTTTGATGAGCAATTGGCAGGCTATAGAGACACGTGTACTCGCATCTCGTGGCAAACATACCTTTCACAGAGTCAGACTCGACAGACATGTGAATTCTCAGAGAGGGGAAAAAGGAGAAGGAAATGAAGTCAGCAATAAGCTGGGGATGTTAAACCCAGACAGGAGAAAGACGTGAGAGACGACTTTGGATTTAGACTGAATCTTCATGCGCTTTTGACAATTTGCATTGTTATCGCCTGATAACTGGTGATGTTTTTACTTGGTTGTACATTTTTATGTGGAATATGTTAAACGTAAACCGGGCTATAACGACTCCTTTAATGACGTGGGGATCTTGCTCCCCCCGGGTTGAGTCTTAGTGGGCTTCCAGTGCGGGATGGCTGATATCTAAATATTAAAAGCGAGTTTCAAGCTCATCTGCAAATGTGATTTACACATATCACACTTCTGCAGTCACCAGGCTGCTTCACCGCCAAGCTTCGAGAGAGAGAGAGAGAGAGAGAGAGAGAGAGAGAGAGAGAGAGAGAGAGAGAGAGAGAGAGAGAGAGAGAGAGAGAGAGAGAGAGAGAGAGAGAGAGAGAGAGAGAGAGAGAGAGAGAGAGAGAGAGAGAGAGAGAGAGAGAGAGAGAGAGAGAGAGAGAGAGAGAGAGAGAGAGAGAGAGAGAGAGAGAGAGAGAGAGAGAGAGAGACGTATGGGTTGTTATTGATTTATTCCATATCTGACCTAATTTAAATCCCTGCCAACAGACTCATATGCATACTGTAGATTTGCTAAATTAGAGAGCGCAAACCTTGAGCTTCTGGGAGAGACAGGTGTAAACATCACTGTTGTCATAACGCACCTCCAATAAATCTGAACATCATGGCAGCGTGCTGCTATAGAGCACCACATCATTTGGACATGGTTTTGAAGCCTGAGGGCCCAGGGGAATGCCCTCCAGGACGAAGGTGCCTATTGACATGCCAAGATAGAATTATGACTGTCTGTCTTTGTTCCACACAGAGACCTAGTCATTTGGTTGTAATACAGAAACATCTTGGAAAATGGAGGCTGTGATATTGTGTCTTTTCAATAGGAATATTCTCTGGATTTGAAGGAGTGGAATGGTTCTTTCTTTTAGTGTAGTAAGTACATTATTAATGAAATAATAATACTATTAATAATAACAAACTCATAATAATAACAGTTATACAAATAACCATGAACAATCATAATAGATCATTCTTTGCGTTACACAAGCATTTTGTTTTGTCATATTTTGTCATTTTTGACATATTGGCATTATCAGATGTTTGACATTGTAGAGTGAATAAAATGGCAGAATATGTTGAGGGGGGTGTGTTGTCTGTGACTCTAGCGGCAGTGGTGTTGTCATGATAATCCTCTCATTTGGAATGTCAGGATCAGCAGGTTAGGGCTCTCCACTTCCCTGCCATGTCAAGCCTACAGACCAGCGTGGTGGATTGTCATTTCTGAAGGAATATTTTGACAGAGCCTTCACTCCGCTGGGCTCAGCTCAAAGGTCAGAGCTGTACCACTTCCATTTACTGTGAGAACACTCAATCCCTGTGGAGGAGAGGAAGGAGGCTGAGACTCCACGCTACTCTACACATCTCCACACATACCCTGTCTGTCTGTCTGTCTGTCTGTCTGTCTGTCTGTCTGCCTGTCTGCCTGTCTGCCTGTCTGTCTGCCTGTCTGTCTGTCTGTCTGTCTGTCTGTCTGCCTGTCTGCCTGTCTGTCTGCCTGTCTGCCTGTCTGTCTGCCTGCCTGTCTGTCTGTCTGTCTGCCTGTCTGTCTGTCTGTCTGTTCATTGTGAAGCATTTCTTTCTTGTTTGATTGTTTGAATCCCTAATTGTCTTATTTTACAGTTGGATATTTAAAAAACACATCCTGGTTTAATGATAGCTTCTGTACAATGTCTCAATGGTTCTGCTGTCATCATTTCTGTGTCATTTGTGCCTTTCTGCAGACACCACAAAATCAAATCAACTCAAATTTTATTTGTCACATACACATGGTTAGCAGATGTTAATGCGAGTGTAGCGAAATGCTTGTGCTTCTAGTTCCGACAATGCAGTAATAACCAACAAGTAATCTAACTAACAATTCCAAAACTACTGTCTTATACACACAAGTGTAAGGGGATAAAGAATATGTACATAAAGATATATGAATGAGTGATGGTACAGAGCAGCATAGGCAAGATACAGTAGATGGTATCGAGAACAGTATATACATATGAGATGAGTATGTAAACAAAGTGGCATAGTTAAAGTGGCTAGTGATACATGTATTACATAAAGATGCAGTAGATGATATAGAGTACAGTATATACGTATACATATGAGATGAATAATGTAGGGTATGTAAACATTATATTAGGTAGCATTGTTTAAAGTGGCTAGTGATATATTTTACATCATTTCCCATCAATTCCCATTATTAAAGGGGCTGGAGTTGAGTCAGTGTGTTGGCAGCAGCCACTCAATGTTAGTGGTGGCTGTTTAATAGTCTGATGGCCTTGAGATAGAAGCTGTTTTTCAGTCTCTCGGTCCCAGCTTTGATGCACCTGTACTGACATCGCCTTCTGGATGATAGCGGGGTGAACAGGCAGTGGCTCGGGTGGTTGTTGTCCTTGATGATCTTTATGGCCTTCCTGCAACATCGGGTGGTGTAGGTGTCCTGGAGGGCAGGTAGTTTGCCCCCGGTGATGCGTTGTGCAGAACTCACTACCCTCTGGAGAGCCTTACGGTTGTGGGCGGAGCAGTTGCCGTACCAGGCGGTGATACAGCCTGCCAGGATGCTCTCGATTGTGCATCTGTAGAAGTTTGTGAGTGCTTTTGGTGACAAGCCAAATTTCTTCAGCCTCCTGAGGTTGAAGAGGCGCTGCTGCGCCTTCTTCACAATGCTGTCTGTGTGAGTGGACCAATTCAGTTTGTCTCTGCTGTTTCCTGAAGTCCACAATCATCTCCTTAGTTTAGTTGACGTTGAATGTGAGGTTATTTTCCTGACATCACACTCCGAGGGCCCTCACCTACTCCCTGTAGGCCGTCTCGTCGTTGTTGGTAATCAAGCCTACCACTGTTGTGTCGTCCGCAAACTTGATGATTGAGTAGGAGGCGTGTGTGGCCACGCAGTCGTGGGTGAACAGGGAGTACAGGAGAGGGCTCAGAACGCCCCCTTGTGGGGCCCCAGTGTTGAGGATCAGCGGGGTGGAGATGTTGTTGCCTACCCTCACCACCCGGGGGCGGCCTGTCAGAAAGTCCAGTACCCAGTTGCACAGGGCGGGGTCGAGACCCAGGGTCTCGAGCTTGATGACGAGCTTGGAGGGTACTATGGTGTTAAATGCAGAGCTGTAGTTGATGAACAGCATTCCCACATAGCAGCCTACAGCCTCTGGACAAGAGGAATACCTATGTGAATCAAAATCAGGAACTTGTCAGTAGTTCTATAAGACATTGTGGACAGCTCCGTTATCACTGTGCCTGACTGCTAAATATATCAGGTAGGTCTTAACGCAGTAACATAGTAATGGTGATCAGGACTTTCCACGGTAGGTTTTGACATCTCTGTAGGTTATTGGCATCCCTCAGGCCAGGAGAGGAGAGGAGAGGAGAGGAGAGGAGAGAGGAGAGGAGAGGAGAGGAGAAGAGAAGAGAAGAGAAGAGAAGAGAAGAGAAGAGAAGAGAAGAGAAGAGAAGAGAAGAGAAGAGAAGAGAAGAGAAGAGAAGAGAAGAGAAGAGAAGAGAAGAGAAGAGAAGAGAAGAGAGGAGAGGATAATTAGTATGAGCAGATGGGTTGAGTTATTTTGTCAGGGAACTGTTCTGTTTGAGTCAGCCATTGGACAGACATGAGCCCTGTAAAATCAAACAATGGATGATGAAATCAACATGAAATCTGCAAACTTTGTCCTGGATAAGCAGTCAGCTCAAAGTCGATAAGGGAATTTGATTGTGTCTGTGTCTGTGCCCGAAAGATGGATCAGGCGGACCATAAGTGCAATCCTATATTATTATCGGTAACACTAAGTCAGTTGGTCCTTTGCAGCAGCCATATTCTTCAGAGTGCTGCTACAGCCCTGTAACCCAGGTTGAGAGAGAGAGAGAGAGCAGAGCAGAGGTCTCCTGCATTTTTCAGCATTTTCTTAAATAAAGATAGATTAGGAGTTAGATAAACTTGGATTTTCACCCTGCACACCCTAATTGACAACCAAACAAACCAAAACAAAGGCAAAGCCTTCTCATGCTTTGTTGATTTCAAAAAAGCCTTCGACTCAATTTGGCATGAGGGTCTGCTATACAAACTGATGGAAAGTGGTGTTGGGGGTAAAACATATTATATATTATAAAATCCATGTACACAAACAACAAGTGTGCGGTTAGAATTGGGAAAAAACACACATTTCTTCACACAGGGTTGTGGGGTGAGACAGGGATGCAGCTTAAGCCCCACCCTCTTCAACATACATATCAACGAATTGGCACGGGCACTAGAAAGGTCTGCAGCACCCGGTCTCACCCTACTAGAATCTGAAGTCAAATGTCTGCTGTTTGCTGATGATCTGGTGCTTCTGTCACCAACCAAGGAGGGCCTACAGCAGCACCTAGATCTTATGAACAGATTCTGTCAGACCTGGGCTCTGACAGTAAATCTCAGTAAGACCAAAATAATGGTGTTCCAAAAAAGGTTCAGTCACCAGGACCACAAATACAAATTCCATCTAGACACTGTTGCCCTAGAGCACACAAAAATCTATACATACCTTGGCCTAAACATCAGCGCCACAGGTAACTTCCACAAAGCTGTGAACGATCTGAGAGACAAGGCAAGAAGGGCATTCTATGCCATCAAAAGGAACATACATTTCAACATAAGGTTTAGGATTTGGCTAAAAATACTTGAATCAGTCATAGAGCCCATTGCCCTTTATGGTTGTGAGGTCTGGGGTCCGCTCACCAACCAAGACTTCACAAAATGGGACAAACACCAAATTGAGACTGCACGCAGAATTCTGCAAAAATATCCTCTGTGTACAACGTAGAACACCAAATAATGCATGCAGAGCAGAATTAGGCCGATACCCACTAATTATCAAAATCCAGAAAAGAGCCGTTAAATTCTATAACCACCTAAAAGGAAGCGATTCCCAAACCTTCCATAACAAAGCCATGACCTACAGAGAGATGAACTTGGAGAAGAGTCCCCTAAGCAAGCTGGTCCTGGGGCTCTGTTCACAAACACAAACACACCCTACAGAGCCCCAGAACAGCAGCACAATTAGACCCAACCAAATCATGAGAAAACAAAAAGATAATTACTTGACACATTGGAAAGAATTAACAAAAAAACAGAGCAAACGAGAATGCTATTTGGCCCTACACAGAGAGTACACAGCGGCAGAATACATGACCACTGTGACTGACCCAAAATTAAGGAGAGCTTTGACTATGTACAGACTCAGTGAGCATAGCCTTGCTATTGAGAAAGGCCGCCGTAGGCAGACAAGACTCTCAAGAGAAGACAGGCTATGTGCTCACTGCCCACAAAATGAGGTGGAAACTTTGATGCACTTCCTAACCTCCTGCCCAATGTATGACCATATTAGAGAGACATATTTCCCTCAGATTACACAGATCCACAAAGAATTCGAAAACAAATCCAATTTTGAAAAACTCCCATATCTACTGGGTGAAATTCCACAGTGTGCCATCAGAGCAGCAAGATTTGTGACCTGTTGCCACGAGAAAAGGGCAACCAGTGAAGAACACACACCATTGTAAATACAACCCATATTTATGCTTATTTATTTTATCTTTACCATGTGTACATTGTTAAAACACTGTATATATATAATATGACATTTGTAATGTCTTTATTGTTTTGAAACTTCTGTATGTGTAATGTTTACTGTACATTTTTATTGTTTATTTCACTTTATATATTCACTTTATATATTATCTATCTCACTTGCTTTGGCAATGTTAGCACATGTTTCCCATGCCAATAAAGCCCTTGAATTGAATTGAATTGAGAGAGAGAGAATCTTCCAGCAGCAAGAAGCACTTCTTCACATGCAGACCAGATCAAGAATTAGGAAGAAATAAAACCCTGGTCTCCCTCTCTGTTTTAAAGGACAGTACTTTGAATGTCATTTGACAATTTCCTTTTAATTAGAGCTAATTTCCAGAAAGATGCCCACCAGCTAATCTTTACAGGATAATTCACTTCTATTTTCTTTACTTTTAATTAAAACGTGGAAAAGATTTAGCTGATCCATAAAGAATTGTTCTTTTGAAATGTTCATCAGACTTCACACTTCTTTGGGCGTTGTTAATATTTAGATCCTATCTGAGGCTCAGTCTCTGCTGAGTTGGAGAAATGTTTTTCTCCGCAGTATTAAGAGGTGGAACTATCAATAGTAGAAATAGGAACCAGAGGCAAATTAGAATTAAATTAATGAAGAAATTATTGCAAAAGCATAACCCCCCCCCCCTCCTTTATTGCTGAAATGAAATTGACATCTTAGATATATCCATTTCATAGAAATTCCTTGATGGGGAAAATATTATTTTATCTTCGTTATTTGATACAATAATCTTTTTTTTCTTTCTGAATTCTTCCCCAGTACATTTTTTGAAAATAATTTTTCTTGACTGGAAGCTGATTGTTGCAAAAGCAGTTTAGGCATTTTACTACATTTTACTAAATTTTACTACACTCACAGAGATGTGACGTACACTGAGTATACCACACATTAGAAACATCTACCAAGTATTGAGATGCACCCGCCTTAGCACCTCAGAACAGCCTAAATTCGTGGAATCTACAAGGTGTGAAAGGCATTCCACAGGGATGCTGGCCCATGTTGACCCATGCCAATGCTTCCCATCACCTGTCACCTACTACCATACCCCGTCACCTACTACCATACCCCGTCACCTACTACCATACCCCGTCACCTACTACCATACCCCGTCACCTACTACCATACCCCGTCACCTACTACCATACCCCGTCGCCTGTCACCTACTACCATACCCCGTCACCTACTACCATACCCCGTCACCTACTACCATACCCCGTCGCCTACTACCATACCCCGTCACCTACTACCATACCCCGTCGCCTACTACCATACCCCGTCACCTACTACCATACCCCGTCACCTACTACCATACCCCGTCACCTACTACCATACCCCGTCGCCTGTCACCTACTACCATACCCCGTCACCTACTACCATACCCCGTCACCTACTACCATACCCCGTCGCCTGTCACCTACTACCATACCCCGTCACCTGTCACCTACTACCATACCCCGTCACCTACTACCATACCCCGTCACCTACTACCATACCCCGTCGCCTGTCACCTACTACCATACCCCGTCACCTACTACCATACCCCGTCACCTACTACCATACCCCGTCGCCCGTCACCTACTACCATATCCCGTCACCTACTACCATACCCCGTCGCCTGTCACCTACTACCATACCCCGTCACCTACTACCATACCCCGTCACCTGTCACCTACTACCATACCCCGTCACCTGTCACCTACTACCATATCCCGTCACCTACTACCATACCCCATCGCCTGTCACCTACTACCGTACCCCGTCACCTACTACCATACCCTGTCGCCTGTCACCTACTACCATACCCCGTCACCTACTACCATACCCCGTCGCCTGTCACCTACTACCATACCCCGTCACCTACTACCATACCCCGTCGCCTGTCACCTACTACCATACCCCGTCGCCTGTCACCTACTACCATACCCCGTCACCTACTACCATACCCCGTTCAAAGGCACTTAAACATGTTGTCTTGTCCATTCACCCTCTGAATGGCACACATACACAATCCGTGTCTCAGTTGTCTAAAGGATGAGAAAACCTTCTGTAACTTGTCTCCTCCCCTTCATCTACACTGATTGAAGTGGATTTAACAAGTGACATCAATAAGGGATCAGTCTATGTCATGGAAATAGCAGGTGTTCTTAATGTTTTGTCCACTCCGTGTGTTCAGTACACTCACAGGTTTACCCTTTCACTTCTGAGGTTAGAGACACAAGTTATGAGGCATCTAGTGTATACTATACTGTATGGTCATTGGATAATGTACTTCCAGACTCGTGAGTAAGCAGAGACAGAGAAAATATGATTCTATTGTAGACATAAAGTACTGCTCTCTTACAAAGGTCAAGCATAGGTCATCCAGCAGTTAGTTATTGAATGGTGTTTTTCCTGCCTGTGTTAAATGATGGCTCTTGAGTTCGTAGGTGAGGATATCATGTATAGAGCAGTATGAGTCTTCTGTAGACGTCCAGCACCACTGTCCTCCTGGTGAGACAGTGGCTGAAGATGGATGCCCCCACTTAGCCATGACAGCACCCAGGAGAAGGCTGAGTCAATGGCTTGATTGTTCAAGTGAAAAACATGCGTACAGTTATACAAGGAAATGATCCAAGGAACAAGGAAATATGTTCATTTTTTATGGAGACTAATTTTAAGTGTGTATCACACATCCTTTGAGTTATTTATTATGAATATATCCCCCCCAAAAAAATTATTGTACTTTACTATGATCAGGTCACAGAGAAAAGAATGGCTTGTGTGGCTGTTAAAACAAGCGGACGTCTGCTAGCTAACCCCTGAGTTTCGTTGAACCCTTCCCTTTTATTGGTGCTATAGAGGACCACCCTGTGACGTTAGTGGAAAGAGCCGTCAGTCGCCAGTCAGGTGCCTGAGTAAAGTGAGTCAAAATGAACCCAGGCAGCGGTGCTCCACAGAGAAGCTGACGTCTGCCGAGGGCCACAGGCCTGCGCTGAGGTACCTCCAGCATTTTAATGGGATAGTAACATGCCAGTGTGTTTTCATGCAATTTCAATTCATATTCATTGGATGAAGAAATAATAATGTGCTATTTCCCTTTAATAGTGAGATAAACAAGATAAGAGATAAGCAAGTCAGCAAACACCATCAAAATCCTGCTTTTGTCTGATCTAAATACTAGATTGATGCTGATTGCTATTCATTACATTGTTTGTACTTGGTTAACGCTCTTCCCACTAACGTGAGGAATGTGCAGATAGAAGACCATAGCTCAGACAGTCATAGACAACGGGTCTCTCTCTCTCTCTCTCTCTCTCTCTCTTTCTCTCTCTCTCTCTGCCGTACCAATGATTCCATCTCAAACTGCGAGTCATAAACTTTTAGACATGATGTCATTGGCATGACTGACAACAGAGGCACTGCCATGTCTTCAGTGGAGCCATCCTGCACCCTCACAGAGTGGTGTGTGTGTGTGTGTGTGTGTGTGTGTGTGTGTGTGTGTGTGTGTGTGTGTGTGTGTGTTGTCAGCCAGCCTCAGATTAATCCCCACCCCCACATTCTCCCTCTTTTCACCACAATTCCCGAACAAGTATCGGTGGTGAGTTTGTTGACTGTTGATTGTAAGTGCCCGAATTTAGGAACGGCGCCATTTCCAATCACCAAAATGACATTGCTTAGCAACCGGAAAATCAAGTTAAACAATAGCATTGCTTATTGTCGGTCACAGACATCGGAGAACACATCCGTCTCCACTGTTCCACCACTCCTCCAACCGTTCTGAATACACAAATAAAATGAATTCACACACAGACACAGTCAAATATACAGATGGTAAATGACTTTTGACTGCATGATGTTGCAACATTCGCTCCACACATTTAGTCTGATCACAGGGTTAGAACAGGCTCTTCTCTTTTATTAGATTTTATGCAATCAAGTACTTTAAGATGAAGAATCCCTTTGAGGGTTGCTGTTACACATTAAGCCATTAAGAATTGAGTAAATGGTGTATCTATTTTATTACGGTGATCACGGATTAAATGAGTGCAGCCCTGTAACATACACAGCCGGCCTTCTCCTAAGCTGCCAGAGCCCTCTGCATCCCAAAGGTCATTATAGGAGAAGAGAGAGCATCAGAGAGTATGTTGCCCCCAGTCTCTATCTCTATTCTCTTTCTATCTCTCTCCTCTCTCTCTTCCTCACTCTTTCTCTCTCTCTCTCTCTTCCTCTCTCTCTTTATCTCTCTCTCTCTTTCTCTCTCTTTTCTCTTTCTCTCTCTTTCTCTCTCTCTTCCTCACTCTCTTTATCTCTCTCTTTCTCTCAAATTTCAAATTCAAATTCAAGCTGCTTTATTGGCATGAAAAACATTCTGTCAATATTGCCAAAGCAACAATGTATACAATATACATTGTAACAAAATTCTAAATGATAGCAAATATAAAATATAAAAGTGTAGTAAATAATAATACAAAATTAAATACAAAAATAATAATAATTACAGTAATAACAATAATAGCAATAACAATTAAGTTACTGCTTACTATGCAGATGTTATTATTGAGTGTCCCTCAGGCTATGGCAGGAAAATACATATTTGGCTGCAAGAGGAGCCATTGCTCCTTCGCCCATGAGTATTCTTAGTTTTTCCTCTGGGTTCAATTTGTAAAAATTTGGAATATGTTTAGTAATTTCTGTGAATAATGAATCTCTTTGTGAGGAATATTTATCACAGTAAAGGAGAAAGTGCATCTCTGTCTCTACCTCCCCTGTTATGCAGTGACCACATACACGCTCCTCTTTGGGTAGCCATGTCTTTTTATGTCTGCCGGTTTCTATTGCCAATCGGTGGTCACTCAGCCTGTACTTGGTAAGGATATGTCTCTGCTTCGTATCTCTGACAGAGTAGAGATAATCAGCCAATTCATATTCTCTGTTTAGGGTCAGATAGCAATTTAGTCGGCTTTGGGATTTTGTTTCATTTTTCCAATGTTGTAAATATGATTCCTTTGATTGGTTCATGATTTTGCTTATTGGAATTCTTTCTTTTGAAGCAGTGCTGGTGTCAGCTTGGTTGGTGAGGTCCAACACCAGCTGACTAAGAGGGCTCGTTTCTGGGCTCAGCTCTTGGGTTTGAAGTGATTTAAATTGCAGACTTGAATTTGGACTTGAATTCAGATGTAGCCAAAATTTTAATGATCTTTTCTGTATTTTCATTATTACTGGAAAACGGCCCAATTCTGCCCTACATGCATTCGTTGGTGTATTTCTCTGGACTTGTAGGATTTTCCGACAGAATTCTGCATGTAGGGCTTCAATTGGATGTTTGTCCCACATTTTAAAGTCCAGTTTATTGAGTGGCCCCCAAACCTCACTTCCATAAAGAGCTATTGGTAGGATTACACTGTCAAATATTTTAGTCCAAATTCTAATTGGGATGTTGATTTTGAATAATTTCATTTTTATTGCATACATTGCTCTGCGGGCTTTTTCTTTGAGTGCATTCACTGCCATATTAAAGTTTCCCGATGCAGATATGGTCAGACCAAGATAGGTGTAATTTTTTGTGTGTTCAATTAAGGTGTTGTTCAGGGTGAATTTATATTTGTGTTTCTGACATCTGTTTTTTTTTTTGGAAAATCATGATTTTAGTTTTTTGGAAATTTACTGCCAGGGCCCAATTATGGCAATATTGCTCCAGAATATTAATTTTCTGTTGAAGACCTTCTTTGGTTGGTGATAGAAGTACCACGTCATCAGCATATAGCAGGTATTTCACCTCTGTGTCAAATAGTGTGAGTCTTGGGGCTGGAGATTGGTCCAACATGTCTGCTAATTCATTGATATAAATGTTGAAAAGATTTGGACTCAAACTGCAGCCTTGTCTCACACCTCGACATTGTGAAAAAAATTCTGTTCTTTGGTTTTTGATTTTTATTGCACACTTGTTTTCTGTTTACATACATTTTATTAAGTCATATACCTTACCACCAAGCCCACTTTGTAGAATTTTGTAGAATAGCCCTTCGTGCCAAATCGAATCAAATGCTTTTTTAAAGTCAATAAAGCAAGCAAAGATTTTGCCCTCTTTTTTTTGGTGGACGTGTTTATTAATTAGTGTGTGTAAGGTGTATATATGGTCAGTAGTGCGATGGTTAGGGAGAAAGCCAATTTGACATTTACTTATTACATTTTTTTCTTGAAGAAAGGTTTGAATTCTTGAATTCAAAATGCTACAGAAAATCTTTCCCAAGTTACTGTTTACGCAAATTCCCCTGTAATTATTGGGGTCTGATTTGTCTCCACTTTTGTGGATAGGGGAGATGAGCCCCTGGTTCCAGACATCAGGGAAGCAGCCTCTCGCTCTCTGTCTCTCTCTCTCTCGCTCTTTCTCTCTCTCTCTCTCTTTCTCTCTCTCTCTCTCTCTCTCTCGCTCTTTCTCTCTCTCTCTCTCTCGCTCTTTCTCTCTCTCTCTCTCTCTCTCTCTCTCTCTCTCTCTCTCTCTCGCTCTTCCTCTCTCTCTCTTCCTCACTCTCTTTCTCTTTCTGTCTCTCTCCTCTCTCTCTCCCTTTTCCTCTCACTCTCTCCCGCCCTCCCTCTCAGGCTTATAACCACACTAGGAAACTGCACAGGACCAGACAAAATACTTCTTCAGGTTCTCAGATCAGATAGAGTGAATTTGTTTCTTTTCTCAAGCTGTGTGGGTAAACGCCTGTGTGTGTGTATCTCTGTGTGTCTGGTGGTAGGGGTGTACATTATCTCCATGGTAGCTTAGTAACTTGAGACAATGTCTATATTACCCCTGCATAAGTTAGTGGCCTACCGTGTGTGTGTGTCTGTGTGTGGTGTGTGTGTCTGTGAATGCGTCTGCCAGAGCATGTGTGTCTGTGTCTGTGTGCGTGTGTCTGCGTCTGCATGCGTGTGTGTGTGTGTGTGTCTGTGTGCGTGTGTCTGTGTCTGCGTGCGTGCGTGTATGTGTGTGTGTATATATATACTTACATATATACGGAGTGTGCATTAGTTCACCTGGAAGTGTAAAGGCATAGTATCAGCATTGGCACAAAGGACCAGTCACAGTAGAAGTTGGCAGGGGTTGAGCTGAGTGGCCCTGTTGGGTTTTAGGCTGGCATTATGCATTCACGTTTAGTCTCTCTCAGGTGCTATGTTTTATCCCCAGGCCAGCTTGGACACATTTTCAATGGACCTTCTGATGAAAAACTGTATAGGTGGGAGAAAAATGATTTCCATGCTTCTAGAGATCTGCTGCATTGTTCTGTCAGATTCAATTACCTGACTTCTAATTAGGAGGCTATAGAGGAGGCCTGGTTTGTGATCCAGACATCACACTGTGGATCCGACTGATAATGGCTGGTATCTCTATCACAGCCCAACCACAAGCAGGCGGGCTGGAAAAAGCAAGCCATGAAATAAGCAGTCACTCAAGGAGTAGTCATACAAGGCTAAGATATTTGTTTAGAGCTCAATTTATTTGTATTCCTTCACTCAAATGTTTGGGGAACAATGTCGAGTTTTCCTTTCGTTCGCTGAGTTCATTGACGCCCGCTGTGGTGGAAAACAAATTGACTAATAGCCAGTCTGTATAGCCAGCTACCTCTTATCCCAGGTGCCTGACTCATGAATATTCTGTTCATCATATGTGTGGTCAGAGTATTAGCTGATGGTTTATATAGACAGTCAGACCTAGATGGATAGAGGTGATACAGTCAGACCTAGATAGATAGAGGTGATACAGTCAGATCAAGATGGATAAAGGTGATACAGTCAGACCTAGATTGATAGAGGTGATACAGTCAGACCTAGATGGATAGAGGTGATACAGTCAGACCTAGATGGATAGAGGTGATACAGTCAGACCTAGATGGATAGAGGTGATACAGTCAGACCTAGATGGATAGAGGTGATACAGTCAGACCTAGATGGATAGAGGTGATACAGTCAGACCTAGATGGATAGAGGTGATACAGTCAGACCTAGATGGATAGAGGTGATACAGTCAGACCTAGATGGATAGAGGTGATACAGTCAGACCTAGATGGATAGAGGTGATACAGTCAGACCTAGATGGATAGAGGTGATACAGTCAGACCTAAATGGATAGAGGTGATACAGTCAGACCTAGATGGAAAGCTTTGGAAAGCTTTGACTATGTACAGACTCAGCGAGCATAGCCTTGCTATTGAGAAAGGCCGCCGTAGGCAGACATGGCTCTCAAGAGAAGACAGGCTATGTGCTCACTGCCCACAAAATGAGGTGGAAACTGAGCTGCACTTCCTAACCTCCTGCCCAATGTATGACCATATTAGAGAGACATATTTCCCTCAGATTACACAGATCCACAAAGAATTCGAAAACAAATCCAATTTTGAAAAACTGCCATATCTACTGGGTGAAATTCCACAGTGTGCCATCAGAGCAGCAAGATTTGTGACCTGTTGCCACGAGAAAAGGGCAACCAGTGAAGAACACGCAACATTGTAAATACAACCCATATCTATGCTTATTTATTTTATCTTGTGTCCTTTACCATTTGCACATTGTAAAAACACTGTATATATATATAATATGACATTTGTAATGTCTTTATTGGTTTGAAACTTCTATATGTGTGATGTCTACTGTTAATTTTTATTGTTTATTTCACTTTATATATTATATACCTTACTTGCTTTGGCAATGTTAACACATGTTTCCCATGCCAATAAAGCCCCTTGAATTGAATTGAATTGAATAGAGGTGATACATTCAGACCTAGATGGATAGAGGTGATACAGTCAGACCTAGATAGATATAGGTGATACAGTCAGATAGTCAGACCTGGATTGATAGAGGTGATACAGTCAGACATATATGGATATGGGTGATAGAGTCCGGGCTGATGGTCAGTGGCTGGCAGGGCTGGTGGATAGGGGTGATACAGTCAGAGCTGATGGTTAGTGGCTGGCAGGGCTGATGGATAGGGGTGATACAGTCAGAGCTGATGGTTAGTGGCTGGCAGGGCTGATGGATAGGGGTGATAGAGTCAGGGCTGATGGTCAGTGGCTGGCAGGGCTGATGGATAGGGGATAGAGTCAGGGCTCATGGTCAGTAGCTGGCAGGGTTGATGGATAGAGGTGTTACAGTCAGGGCTGATGGTCAGTGGCTGGCAGGGCTGATGGATAGGGGTGATACAGTCAGGGCTGATGGATAGGGGTGATACAGTCAGGGCTGATGGATAGCGGTGATAAAGACAGGGCTGATGGTCAGTGGCTGGCAGGGCTGATGGAGAGGGGTGATACAGTCAGGGCTGATGGAGAGGGGTGATACAGTCAGGGCTGATGGATAGGGGTGGTACAGTCAGGGCTGATGGATAGGGGTGATAAAGACAGGGCTGATGGTCAGTGGCTGGCAGGGCTGATGGAGAGGGGTGATACAGTCAGGGCTGATGGATAGGGGTGGTACAGTCAGGGCTGATGGATAGGGGTGATACAGTCAGGGCTGATGGAGAGGGGTGATACAGTCAGGGCTGATGGAGAGGGGTGATACAGTCAGGGCTGATGGATAGGGGTGGTACAGTCAGGGCTGATGGATAGGGGTGATAAAGACAGGGCTGATGGTCAGTGGCTGGCAGGGCTGATGGAGAGGGGTGATACAGTCAGGGCTGATGGATAGGGGTGGTACAGTCAGGGCTGATGGATAGGGGTGATACAGTCAGGGCTGATGGTCATTGGCTGGCGGGGCTGGAGTGGACACAGATATACCTGACTACCATGGCAATCATGCAGGTTTGGTTGATACAGGTATGGCATTATTACTTCATTTTCTATAGGAACGGGGCGTTTGTCTGAGTCAATACTGAACATTAGAAGCTTTCCAAAGAAGAAGGAAGAGCCTTTTTGTGATGTTGTTTAGTGTTGGGAAAAGAAAGGTTGGCAGTGGATGGTGTCAGTGTCCTAGTGAACTCTATAGGAGGGTTGATAAGGGGTAAAGGATCACACATTCATTTGGGCTGTTCCCCAGCACGTATAGAACCAGTGATTTATATATACAATAGATGACTGACAGGGTGTGCTGTTTTGAATGAACCGCGCCTCCATCTCTGTGCTCCCCCACCAATTATAGAAATGCATTTATTAATGTCTACATATGTTTTTGCCATGTTTATTCTATTACACACACCTTAATGCAGACTTTTAAATGATATTATGTCAGGTAAACATAGAATATATATATATACCATTTTTTAAAGTATTGCACATTTTTTGCAAGTTCTAATGTAAAATGAGTTAGGAGTGCAGTGCTAGTCATTTAGAAAGTCATTATTCTTATCATTGCTGTCTCTGAAATACTTTCAGGTCTCTCCATGCTATGAATACTGTATAATAAACTAAACATGTGAGGGAAGCATTCAAACTTTGGTCATCTACGCAGACCCCTCTCTCAGATCTACACAGACCCCTCTCTCAGATCTACGCAGACCCCTCTCTCAGATCTACGCAGACCCCTCTCTCAGATCTACGCAGACCCCTCTCTCAGA